>NW_012106586.1:1943308-1945491 GCF_000951045.1 Mandrillus leucophaeus
GTTGCTCACACAAAGCCTGTTTGGTGGTCTCTTCGCACGGACGTGCATGACAGGAGTCATCTGCCATTTCTCTCTATCTTCTTTCATACCAAGTTCTTTGTCAAGTACTGTTACCAGCTTCTAAATCTCCCTCAGATCTGTATCTTCCCCCTCCTCCTCTCTACCTGCCTTAATTCAAAAGGCCTGGAGGTACAGCAAAAGCTTGAGAACAGGTTTCTCCCCTCCAGTCTGACCCTTCTGCATTCCACCCACTGCTGGAAAAGAAGCAGACACATATCTGACTTTAGAACCGCCCCTCACTCCCCATGGAATCTTGAGAAAAGTCATTTCTCCTCCTGGGACTTGAGTTTCTTCATTTGTAAAATAAAAGAGTTGGGAGACAAAATGTCTGAGGCCCTTTTCAACTCAAAACTCCTGGAATTCTAGTTCCAACAATTCCGCCCTACCCATTTCACTGGGTTATTGTGAAAATCAAGAGATAATATGTGTGAGCCTGCTGGAAACCTAAGACTTATTAGGTTTTAAATCTCTAGGCGTATGATTAATTACCCTTAATTCATCACTGTCCTCTCCACCTGGTGCTGAAGGTATGATAATAGCTAACATGTATTGAGCACTTACTGTGCGCCTGGTGTTTTGTGAAGCCTTTTGCACTCATTATCTTATTCGATTAAGTCACATAAAAAGGGAACTCTGTCATCACTTACCAGGTCCTAGAATGTGGTCTCCGCGTTATCAGATAAGCCACATTCGCTGCACTAGCTCCCTAGGTGAGCAGAGCTAGGAAGTCAGAGCAGATGAAACAAAAACTGCCGGGAGAATGTCCGTACGGCAGCAGGACCGCAGACCGTCAGGGACAAGTGGAGAAGGCACCTTACCTGGTGTGCAGCCTTCAGAAACCAGGTCCCCAGGGGTCGAAATGAGTGCCCCAACCACAACTGACCACAAACGTCTCAGGCTCCATCAGAGGTCTTTCTGCCCCCCTCCTTGGGCTCGGGAAACCACAGTTTCTTGGCAATTTTATTCCTCCCCGTAAGAAACACGGAATGTGTGCCTCTCCTAATTTCCTTTTTGCTCTCCTTTCTCAGCCCACGTTGCTGCTTTCCAACTAAACTGCCTCTCCCACAGTCACGTGTACTCACATTGATTCCCTTGTCCTCACCACTCCCTCTCTCTGTCCTCCAACTCCAAATCTTACTAGGGAAATCTCAACCTCGGGAAAAATCCATCTTCCCCTTCTGTGTCAGGCTGGGTTCCCCAAAACCAGGGCCAGGTGGGACCTCTGGGCCAGCGTTTTGTTCCAGGAGGGCTCCTAGGAGCATCCTGAAAGGAAGGGTGAGGAAAGGCAAGAGGAAGCGTGAGCAAGGATGCGGTTTCTGGGGAGATCTACCCTCTGCCAGACCCCACGGGAGCCTGGAGCAGAGATTTCACCTGAGAGCCTGAGCTGCTTTCAGTCCAAGGAGCAGGGCCTCTGTCTCCCCTTTCCAGGCACAGTGTGGGATGAGGGCGGCTTGCAGACACACCTGGAGAGGGAGTTCCAGCCAAGAGAAGGTAGCAGAGATGGGTCTGTAGGGGCCAAAGGAAAGCTTCCCCTTCACCCTCTGAAGGTTCACTGAAAAATCAACTCCCAAAAGGAACGCACATGTATCAAATACACACAGGGGCGAACCAGAGAGCCACTGCCCCCACCTCCAACGGGGTTCAGAAGCTTACACACCATCTTGAGGTTACAGAAAGAATGGGGGCTTGCCTTGTGGCAAAACAGGTTATGGGAGCAGGGAGAAGAGGAGGCCAGGCCAGCAAAGGTGGTCTTGTTATATAGGTGAAAGCAGCCTTCAGAGAGAACAAATGGTAAATTTTTTCTAGACCTTTATTTTTATTTCTTTAGATTTACCTTTTATTTATTTCTTAATTTTTAAATTGACAACCAATAATTACATTCATGGTCACACAGTGATGTATTAATACATATAATGTACGGCGATCAGAAAAGGGCAATTAGCACATCTATCATCTCAGACATTAATCGTTTCTTTGTGTTGGAAACATTCAGTATCATCCTTCTAGCTATTTGAAACTATCTGATGGCCGGGCGCGGTGGCTCAAGCCTGTAATCCCAGCACTTTGGGAGGCCGAGACGGGCGGATCACGAGGTCAGGAGATCGAGACCATCCTGGCTAACA
>NW_012106586.1:1946736-1963843 GCF_000951045.1 Mandrillus leucophaeus
GCCAGGATGGTCTCGATCTCCTGACCTCGTGATCCACCTGTCTCGGCCTCCCAAAGTTCTGGGATTACAGGCTTGAGCCACTGCGCCCTGCCCCTTCAAGTTATTATTAGCACAAGCACCTGAGCCTCCCTGGAGACCTGGGCACGGCTCCCCTAGTGTCTGCAGCAGAATTCCTCCTTCCTTCCATACCATTTGCCTTCACTGTTTTCTCTTTTATGTAATTACATAGGTAGCAAGGGTGGAGAAATTATTTTTCAAGCTGGCATCAGACTTGCTACTAGGGAAACACCTGTTTAGGGAAACACTTGAATTGTCCTGTTATCTGGGCAGGTTGAGAGCAGAGGCTTTAGGGAGATGAGGAAACCAAGTGAAAACTATGAGCAGGTGGTGCTCAGAAAAAGAAACCCAAACGGCCAGTAAGTATAGAAAAAGATGCTCAGTCTCCCAGCTCAAAGCTGCCTGGCACAGAGAAGAAAAAGCCCACTCACTTGTGTCAAGGTGGCTCAGGGTTTGTCGTGAAATATATGCTCCAGAGCTCTTCTGAACCCACATTTTTGCTCAACTGAATTGCCCACTCCTGTGGTTTGAATATTTGTCCCCTCCAAAACTCATGTTGAAACTTCATCCCCAACGTGGCAGTATTCAGAGGTGACTGGCAGAGCCCTCATGATGGCTTAGTCCGTTCATGGATTCATGGATTGATTGGTTAATGGATTGATGGGTTATTGTGGGAGTGGGACTGATGGCTTTCTAAGAAGAGGAAGAGAGACCTGAACTAGGACGTGGTCACAATCAGCCCCCTCGCCATGTGAGGCCCTGTGCCACCTCAGGATTCTGTAGAGAATCCCCACCAGCAAGGCCTTCACCAGATGTGGCCCCTTGACCTTTGACTTCTCAGTCTCCATAACTGTCAGAAATAAATTTCTTTTCTTTATAAATTACCCAGTTTCTGGTATTCTGTTTTAAGCAACAGAAAAGGGACTCAGACATCCACCATTTGAAGGATTGCATTTTAACTCAAAAGACCAGGTTGTCATTTCTATTGCTTTCTGATTTTTTAAAATGAAAAATGTATTAAACCTGTGTTCTTACGTTTGTCATTGAATTTCATACTAGAATCCACTGAGATTCGTTATGCTATTCATTGGTGCTATTGCTGCTATTATTTAACAGCTACTGGGGGAGGGAGCAGTAGAAAGTCATTTTATTCCAGTATAAAACAGGGAGAATAACTGAAATGACTGACTGCAGTCTGGAGTTTCCCTAAGAAGTGAGTGAATCTCACATGAGCTTGGAGACCTCACGACATTGAGAAGGGAAGGGACTCCCAAGGTTTTCCTGTCATGACGCTCATAGAAAATGACAATATTTATACAGCACAATGGGGATCTGGGGACAACCATATGGGACTTGGTAAACCGCATTACATTTTCTTCATATTATGTCATAATTATGTCAAGAAAAATAAGTATCCAGGGAAATATTTAATATTAACTTTCTGTAAAAGTTTCCAATAAAATCTTTTTGAGAACTTCACTGAGAAATGCGGGCTTGCTGCCTTGGGTGTAGCTTGTTTCTTGGGTTTTGAGCCAAAAGTGGCTCCACATTTTTTTTTTAACTCTCCATAGTCGCCGTCCAGGAGAAAACGTGTTCACGCGAACGGGTGATAAGTTGGAAACCATTTTGCAAATCTTCCAAACATTTATAACACTTGAAATGAGATTTAAAGAATCTAACAACACTTTCTTTTCTTTCATGGTGAAAGGTCTTACAATAGTGACATATAGATTTTGACTCCAATTGGACTTTTCGGCTTTAAACATTTTGCAGTGAAAAAGCTATCCCTTTTTCATGTTTATCGTACACGCTTTAGAGCAGTTATTTGAGGACAGAGACTCCACTCAAAGTGCCCATTAGCCAGAAATGGACAAGCCCGGTGAATGGGAAGGCAGAGATTGGGGCCTGGCCCACCTGGCAGTCCCACCCCAAAAAAGGCTACACACTGAGTCATAGAGACCTGCTCCTTGGACATTTCCAACATGAACTCCACCAGCAGCTCCACCTGCTTGTCCAGTAAATAAGGAGCAGGCGGCTGAAGTCCATCTCCAGGTGCTGGGTCACCTTGGTTGCCCCTCCTAGCGCTGCAGGGAGTCCCAGCGTTCCTCATCCATGCTCAGTCCTGGGGGTACCATGGGACAGTGTTGGGCCCCCCACCTCCTTTCCAGCCAGTCTCAGAGGAACGCCAAGCCAGCATGCTGGCCAGCTAATCCAGTCCCCGCCAGGCTGCCCTGAAGGCTGAGGGGATCAGTTCCTCAAAGCACGCCTCTGAGGAGTATCCAGTGAAAGCCACAAGCAGGGAGGGGAAAAGTAACTCCTCAGGGAGACAAGGCTTCATGAAATAGCTGGGAAACAAGTAAAGCTGGAGAGCAATTGGGCATCCAAGCTCTAAGAACATACCATCAATTTTCACTTCTTTATTTATAGAAAATATAATGAAAATAATTTTTAAAAATACTTTATGCGTACCTGATAAAATTAAGCCTTTCTTTTCACTGTATTCTGCAATACTGCAATTCATTTCTGATGTTGGCCACTCAGGTTAGCATAGATTCCATGAGGTGAAGGGAACAAGAATGCCCTCATTTCAGATGGCAGCCACATATTCAGAGGTCCCAGGTCACTTGCACAATTTGGGGGTTCCAATGACCCCCTTATGTTTGATAATTCATTATAACCACTCAGAGAACTTAGGAAAGTGCTAAACTTACTGTTACAATTATTATAAAGGATACAACTCAGGACCAGTCAAATGCAGAAACACATGGGGCAAGGTCTGGGAGGGTCTTGAACACAGAGCTTCATGCTCTCTGTCCTTGAAATTGGAACATGTCACCCTCTTGACACATCAATGTGTTCACCAACCAAGAAGTTCATCCAAGAAGCCCCAGCGTCCAGAGATTCTATTAGGATTTAATTCCGTGAATCACTGGCCATGTACTTGAACTCAATCTCCAGCCCTCTTCCCTTTTCTGGAATTCAGGAGTCAGGAAGCCATGGCTCAGAGCTCCAACCCTTTAATCACAGGGTTGGTATTTCTGGTGTGACCAGCCCCAATCCTAAGTCATCTCATTAGCATAAACTCAGGTGTGGTCTGGGAGCCCCCCATGAATAATGAAGACAATTTTATCACTCACGAATTTCCAAGGATTTAGAGGTTATCTCCTAGGAAGAGGAGCAAAGACCAGACAAATTACTTATTCTACAAAAATCCCAAAGAACACTAGCTCATTACCACATTGTTGCAGGAAGTCAGGGACCCCGAAGGGAGGGACCGGCTGAAGCCGCCGCCGAAGAACATAAATTGTGAAGATTTCATGGACATTTATTAGTTCCCCAAATTAATACTTTTATAATTTCTTATGCCGGTATTTACTGCAATCTCTGAACATAAATTGTGAAGATTTCATGGACACTTAACACTTCCCCAATCAATACCTCTGTGATTTCCTATGCCTATCTTTACTTTAATCTCTTAATCCCATCATCTTCTTCATAAACTGAGGAGGATGAATGTCGCCTCAGCACCCTGTGATGATTGTGTCAACTGCACAAATTGCTTGTAGAGCATGTGTGTTTGAACAATATGAAATCTGGGCATCTTGAAAAAAGAACAGGATAACAGCGACGTTCAGGGAACAGGGAAGGTAACTTTGAACTGGCCGCCGGTGAGCCGGCCGGAACAGAGCCATATTTCTCCTCTTTCAAAAGCAAGTAGGAGAAATATCGCTGAATTCTTTTTCTCAGCAAGGAACATCCCTAAGAAAGAGAATGCGCCCGGAGGGTAGGCCTATAAACTGCCCCCTTAGAAGCGTCTTTTAAGGTCGAAGCCAAAGGGATGAAATAAGCCCCTCTCCTGTAGTGCTCCCAGGCTTATTAGGAGGAGGAAAATTCCCACCTAATAAATTGTGGTCAGACAGGTCGTCTGCTCTCAAACCCTTTTCCTGATAAGATGTTATCAATGACAATGCGTGCAGGAAACTTCATTAGCAATTTTAATTTCGCCCCATCTGGTGGTCCTGTGATTTCGCCCTACCTCCATTTGCCTTGTGATATTTTATTACCTTGTGAAGTATGTGATCTCTGTGACCCACACCCTATTCGTGCACTCCCTCCCCTTTTGAAAATCGCTAATAAAAACTTGCTGGTTTTACCACTCGGGGAACATCACGGATCCTGCCGACATGTGATGTCTCCCCCGGACACCCAGCTTTAAATTTCACTCTCTTATGCTATTTCCCTTTATTTCTCAAACCAGCCGAGACACTTAGGAAATAGAAAAGAACTCACATAACCATCGGGAGCGGGTTCTCCCGATACAACATGATTCTCAGAACAAATTTCCCCCAAAAGCAAGAGTTGTATGGATTTACCCCCAAGAAAAAATAAATGAATTATTGGGAAGATAATGTTGGGCTAAAGGTCAGTTTGAAGAAAGGCAGTTAAGAGAATAAAAAATAATGACGTTAATGAGGAAACATTAAAACCAAAAGTCTGAAAAGAAATGATCAATTAAAAGATGCAAGTCCTTGGGCAGGTGGCACCGTAGACCATCTGCAATAGTGCAGCCAAGTACAGTGTCATCTTTTATTGCTATTTAAAGACCTACAGGTTGGGATATCAATCTTGGTGGACCATCACTCCTTGAACTAAATGTTGGGCTTAGACTTACCAATGGATGGGGCACTCCACTTAGGAGAGAAGAAATCCACCTGACTTCCACCAGGCAGCCACTATTATTGGTTGTAGACATGCATCAGACCTGGTGCATTTCTGAAAGACTGAGAAAACAAGATGTGATGCAAATCTTCTGAAATGCAGTCCCATGGGCAAAAGAAAGAGCCAGAAGCTTGTTAAGAAACACATTACCATCTGGAAAGAAGTACCAGACATGTATCTGTGAGAAATTGGTGTCTTCTGGGAAACACTGAGGTGCCAGCAGCTGACAGGGAAAGATACAATGATGATCACTGAATTCTTGCCTGCCAACTTGGGAGATCTTCTTGATGAAGAAAGATAAGAGGTAAAAATGTCAGGCATGCAGGCCTTCACTTTCTTCAAAGTGAGAAGCTTGTAAAATAACCCTGAGTACAAGGGAGTTTTTTCCATGCTTATTACACAAAAAGTATGTACAATTCTATACAAGGAGGAATATACAATTTGCCTAAAGTCTGAGATCTTGATTGTGTCTGCCTCATACATTCTTCACTAAATATTAAATGCTTCCAAACGTCTGGACATTTGGTATCTGTAGATAACTGTCCTTTTCAAAAAGAAATAAAAAACAGAAAACCTTCCTTTCTCTAAGGGAAGAGGAAAAATATTATTGCTACAACTTTTAACAAATACATCAATATTTCATCCATTCTAAGATGCACGTTTTCACAATTTTACATCTCTGAAATTGGGTGCATCTTATAATTGGAAGACTTTTTTTGTGACACATGAAAGAAGAGTACATCTATAGTACCTTAAAT
Organism: Mandrillus leucophaeus; assembly: GCF_000951045.1. Lineage (NCBI taxonomy): Eukaryota > Metazoa > Chordata > Mammalia > Primates > Cercopithecidae > Mandrillus > Mandrillus leucophaeus. The sequence continues at coordinate 1,952,271 of NW_012106586.1, forward strand.
TGAATGAAATGTGAGCAACTGCTTAAAATAGTGTTGCTAGACAAAGTGTTTAAAGTTTAAAGAAACCCACTGTCCTGAAGAGCTTAAGTACCCTTCAGGAATACGACAGGAATTAGGTATCCAACTTCTGGAATTCTTAGGGGACACTAAGAACTGCTTCAGTCATGTGAATCTATCACTTTGAGATATCATATGTTTCTCCTTCAGTCTCTTAAAGTAGTGAAAAGTATTTATAGAGATTTCATTCGAACAGGCAGCCATATTTGTATTCCTGGAATAAACCCAACTTAATCATGATGTATGGTTGGTTTTCCAGATGACTAGATTCAGTTTTTTCTAATAGTTTATGTAGAAATGTTGAATTTCACAATAGAGATGTGTCTATAATTTTTATAATTATATACATTTCTATAAATTCTATACATTTCTATAAATTTGGAATTGCCTAATCACTAGATTTTGCTGAAACATTTGTTCTGCTATCAGGTTTTACTGCTTTGCTTTGTTTTGTTTTGTTTGGAGGGGGAGAGAAAGAGTTTAACTACCAATTCACTGTCTTTCATAGTTCTAGGACTCTTTAGGTTATCCATTTCTTCTCAAGTCACTTTTGGTTTTATATATATATATTCACATATATTCCTATGTTTTATACACACACACACACACACACACACACACACACCCCACACATGAATTTGCACACTCTACCTGAGTTTTAAAAATTTATTGTCATAATAGGCCAGAAGTGGTGGTTGATACCTGTAATCCTAGCACTTTGGGAGGCTGAGGCAGGAAATCGCTTGATCCCAGGAATTTGAGATCAGCCTGGACAACGTGGTGAAAGCCCATCTCTGCAAAAAATAAAATAATTAGCTGGGCATGGTGGTGTGGGTCTGTAGTCCCAGCTAACTGGGAGGCTGAGGCAGGAGACTCGCTTAAGCCCAAGGGGTCCAGGCTGCAGTGAGCCATGATCACATCACTGCACTCCAGACTGGGCAACAGAGCTAGACCCTGTCTCCAAAAATAAAATTATTGCCATAATATGTCTAACATTCTTTCATTATACTTTTTATCTCTACCGCAACTGTAGTTATGCCCGTCTAATTCTGAACCATACTTTTATCTTTTCTATTTTTTTCTTTAAAAATATTGTTAGATGGTTTTCAAAACATTTTTATCTTTGTTGATCTACTTTAGGGTATCTTTGTCTTCTGTATTATTGCTTTCTGCTCTTATTAATATTAATTCTTTTTTTTTTTTGAGGTGGAGTTTCACTGTTATTGCCCAGGCTGGAGCGCAATGGCCCAATCTCAGCTCACTGAAACCTCCACCTCCTGGGTTCAAGCAACTCTCTTGCCTCAGCCTCCCAAGAAGCTGGGATTAACAGGCCTCATCCACCATGCCAGGCTAATTTTGGATTTTTGGACAGGGTTTTACCATGTGGGGCAGGTTGGTCTCGAAATCCTGACCCCAAGTGATCCACCCGCCTCAGCCTCCCAAAGTGATGGGATTGCGGGTGTGAGCCACCACGGCTGGCCAGTTCTTAATTAAAATTCCTATGTGTTTATTCTGTTATTCTTTTCCTAACTTCTTACATTTAATTAAAATGGATTCTCAGCTTATTAATCCTCAGCTCCTTATCTTTTACAACCTATTTGAAGCTATAAAATTTCTCCTAAGTACAGAGTTGGTTATATTTCATGTCTTAATATAGATCATTTTCATAATTATGCACATCTAATTGTTTTTTAATATCCTTACTCATTTATTCTGTGATCCGTGAGCTATTGAAAGGTGCATTTTTCAAATGTCCAAATGTATGGAGTGATTTTAATTATCTTTTTAATACTAATTTCTAGTGTAGGTGTGTTGCGGTAAGAGAACACATTCTGTGAGGAACTATTTTTTGAAATGTGTCAAGACTTATTTCATGGTACAGGATATAATCAATATTCAGAAATGTTTTATTTGCAGTTGAAAAGAATGTGGATTATCTAGTTGTTTGGTCCAGGGTTATAATATGTGGCCAAAGGTGTTGCTCAAATATCTTTATCCTGACTGATTTTCTGTGCTTGACCATCAGCTACCAAAAAAGGTCTAGGAAACAGTCCTCGCCGCCCTACTGTGGGTGCGTCCACCTCCCCTTAGGTTCTCAGCCCATTCTTGGACCACGGAATGGAAAGCTCTTGGCCTACAGGGATCAGCAGCTGCATCTGGGGGTTTCCGGCCACCCTTCTTTGAGAGGCTTCCCTACCTGTTACACAGAGAAAATGAAAACATACCACCAAAAACAAAATAAACAAAAACCAGAAAGCAACTTTTTAGAAAGATTCCAGTGGCCCTAATGTTGCTGCTACCTGACAGTGCGGATTAGCCGCCCTCATGGGAGATGATAAGGAATGGAGATTTTCTAAGAAAAGGGCTCAGAATTCAGATCAGAGTCAGAATAACAAAGGAGCTTCTCAAAACGCAGCTGCCCAAACCAAACAAGGAATTTTTCACTTGTTTACAAAGTGTGGAAAGAAATATGGGCCTCCCATTGGTCTTTCCACAAGACAGTCACACACACATCATCTCCTGATTATCACCATCATTAGTATAATTTATAAAAATTGAAAAGACTGGAAATAAAATTGATCCTGGAGAAAGAACCACCAGAATTCACTTTAAATGCAAAGGAGCAACAAAATTTATTGACTGAAATTAAACACAACAGTTAAAATGGCAGTGTGGTAGTTTCATTTTCAGATGTTTGAATGGAACAAGAAAAGTGCTATTAGTCCAAGCTTCTTACATTCATTAAAAGAGTGACTATCAAAAACAGCAACATGCACAATGGTACATATGCACAAAATGGAATTATATCAACAAATATACAAAATACCCAAAATAAAATATTTACAGGTTTAAAAATATAAACATTGATTCCTCTATCCCATTAAACCATTGGAGTGGAGAAAGGAGAAAAGACCCTATTGCTATTTAGAATCCCTCTTTAAAACAAGTTTTTAAAACATAGAATTAGTTCTAGGAGACAATTTTTGATGTTTTTCAGGGGTTTAACATTCTATTATAAAAATAATATCTATAAACCTACTAACAATTTTCCTCCTGTGCACAAAAATAATACCGCCAAAAGTTTGTCCTCAAAGACATGCCTGACTTTCAGGAAAACTAATTCTAGAAATGGAGTTTCTCGTTTGGGTTTTCTTTGTTACTATTTTCAAATAACCTGCAATTCCCTAAATTACACTGAGATACTTTATATAAATAACATGGGCAAAACCTGAAGTTCACAATGAGCCTGCTAGGTAGCTGGTGTCAAGTACAAATGATAGGAATCTACTTTGCCTACAACATCAAAAGCATTTTCCCTGATATTCCTGATAGACCTACGACTATCAGATCCTCCATATTCAGTAAGATTTATCCTGGAAGCAGTGAAAATGTTAAATATTACTTTGCTAGAGTTTTTCCTCCTTTATTTAGAAATAAATGTGTAGTAGGGACCAATGGTTGTAATGTAGATATTTGAGAAGGTTCATTGATTCCTTCAGGCCACCTGGAGCCATTTCAAGGCAAGTGAACAAGTATTTTCTGCATGTCTACTCCATGCCCCTATGCTATTGAACCAGATATTTTTAGTATTTCTGCTTTATTTTGTTAAATGATTCAGGTCTGAGAGTATCTGAGAAAGTATAATATGTCTCAAGTAACCAGAAACCTAAGCCATATCTTATTTAAAACGTATCTTCTCGCATAGAGCAGAAAGTTATTCTACTCGATTATTGAAGAATTTCCAAAATTACCCCATTTTACCAATACCTACCTTACATGGTTCTTGTGAAAGATAACAATGTAAAAAAAAAAGCACACAGCATCCTGTCTGGCACCATAGTAAACGTAGAGGATATGTTAATAGAATTCAATATAAAATACTCATCTTCACGGTGACTGACTTATTGAAGGTGTTCAATAGCTATTAGTTGAATGAGTTAATGAATCAGAAAATGTAGGACAGGATTCTGTGGCTGTGGACACAACACAGGATGGACGGCTTTTAAAGGAGCCAGGTGCTTATTTCTGAAGTTCGGAATTGCATCAAGGCAAGGGACAACTCAAACAGCTGTCATTGAAACACACACAGATAACAAGTTGGCAAAGATGTGGAGAAATTGGAATCCTTGTGCACCATTGCTAAGTATGTAAACAGATGAAACCACTGTGGGAAGCAGCACAGAAGTTCTTCCAGAAATTAAAAATAATTCTATTTTTAATTAGAATTACCATATGAATGATCCAGTAATTCCACTTCTGGGTACTTATTCAAAAAAACTGAAATCAGGATCTTAAAGAGATATATTTTCACTCCCTTGCTCATTGTAGCATTACTCACAATAGCCAAGATGTGAAAATAATGTAAATGTCTGTCAGTGGATGAATGGGTTTTTAAAAATGCAGCATATACATATAAGGAAATATTATTCAGCCTGAAAAAAGACGGAAATCCTGCCATATGCAGCAACATGGGTAAACTTGGGGGATGTTATACGCAATGAAATAAGCCAGTCACAGAAGGACAAATACTGTGCGTTCCCACTTCTATAAGGAATCTAAAATAGCCAGACTCATAGAAGCAGAGAGTAGAATGATGGTTGCCAGGGACTGATGGGGGAGGAAATGAGGGCCTGCTGTTCAATGGGCATAGAGTTTCAGTTACGCAGGATGCATAGGTTAGAGAGATTTGCTGTACAACACTGTGGCTATAGTTAACAATACTCTATTGTGTACTTAAAAATTAAAGAAGGTAGGCTGGGCGCAGTGGCTCATGCCTGTAATCCCCACACTTTGGAGGTGGAGGTGGGCAGATCACTTGAGGTCAGGAGTTTGAGACCAGCCTGGCCAACATGGTGAAATCCTGTCTCTACTAAAAATACAAAAACTAACAGGTGTGGTGGTGCACACCTGTAGTCTCAGCTACTTGGGAGGCTGAGGCAGGAGAATCGCTTGAACCTGGGAGGTGGAGGTTATAATGAGCTGGAGATCACGCCACTGCACTCCAGCCTGGGCGACAGAATGAGACTCCATTTCAAAAAAAAAAAAAGAGGGTAGATCTCATATTCAATATTCTTACTTCAATTAAAACACACACACATATGCATAGACCACCCAGAACCCACCAAGACTGGATTTAAGGTAGGAATAAAAACAAATGAAACAAACATGCTTGGAACGAATCATACCCTATCAGGGAAGAAGTATCGCCATGACAACAGAAGAGATTTCTGTCTGTACTTCCCACGTTAATCCTAAGAGGATCCGTCCAAGGGAAGGCCAATGTTTGCCTACTCAGCGTAGCACAGCGGCAGGGTTCCCTGTATATGATTGTGAGCACCGTCATCTCAGACACAAAACTAATTTGCAGCTGCATGGACCTGGGTTAGCTCTTTCTATTACAAGTGAGCTGACAATGACACTAAGCAGTTCTTAGCTCTTCTATTACTGCAAATCACTAAAGAGTTTATATCCCTGTCCTACAGACTAGGGGAAAAGAGAGAGAGAGAGAGAGAGAGACAGAGATGGAAAGGGATAGAAACAAAAGGGATGAATTAAAGCTGTCATACTGGAGAGATAATATTACCTACCCCATATGGCTGTTAAGAGGACTAAGTAATTATTTCTAAATCTCCTAGCAGCGCCTGACATATCGTAAGTATTCAACTAATGTTAACTATTGTTATATTTACTATTTTTTTAGAGGCATTCGTGTGGCTTAATTCATAGTGCCCTTCCTCGACCTCACACCACTCTGCTTCACCCCACAAGCTATAAGCAACAAATGCAAATACCAAAAAAAAGTAAAATAAAATTGTTTTGTGTTTTTAATGTATATTAAGAAAATCCAATTACAGCGCAGCTTAGGTGTGAGCTCCAAACTGAAGGGGTTTTATTAAGTATTCGAAACAGTAGATGCCCCATAAATAAGTGTTGCATTGAATTAAAGTAAATATCAATGATGAAAGGTGCCCAATTTCAGTTCTGGAGGCTTCGTGACTATTTTCATCTCCTTTGGCAGTTTGAGGAGGAACTCCTTTCCGTAATCATGAAACTATCATTCTGAATCACCTCTTAAAAACATCATCTGCAGTGACATAAAAACATTCCTCAGAAGTGGCTATTGTTGCAACAATCTGTCTCCTTTAAACCCTTATCACAGTGCAAGGCTTTTGAGAAGCAATGAATGCATGACAGCCACCAGGAAATCTTCAGAGCAAGATGAGGTCTCACAATGGATGGCCGCCTGTGAGGAGCCACATTTACACACTGCACTGACCGTGTTACAGCTTGCTTCTGCCTGTGAACTACACCCTTGCCTTTTGCTTCCCCACACAGGCTCTATAAGACACCCGTCTACCATACTACCCCCTTGGTCCCAAACTGTTTCATAAATATTTTTGTGTGTTATGAATTGACATTTTCTAAGGCTGAGTTTACACAAATAAGAACTGTTCCTTTCCTTGCTCTGCCCGGAGGCGGGGAAAGGGAAACTGGGTTAGGTGAGGTATTTGGGTTTTTTCTCTTATTTCACTCAGATACTTTAAACTAGCTTTCCTCAGTGATGAGACGAAGCGATTGTGGTGCTTTTTCCTTATGTTTAACAGCAAAAAACTTCTTGAATTAATATCTTAACAATGAGAAGGGGAGCAAAGCATATGTGAATGGACTGGAACAGGTCTCAGTAGAAGCCAAGCGTCAGGGGAGCCAAATCCATGTATTTGTAATTCAGGAGAGAAATCTAGATGACTAACAGCAGGGAATGCATTCTGCCATGCGAACAGAGCAAATATGCTAGCGTCATGTGAAGTGTCCCGTCACTGCTGTCTGAGGGCACTTAGGAGACACGAGCTGCCTGAGTGGATCTCTTCACACCAAGCTAACAGTCAGGAGTCGCCTTTAAAATTAATCTGACAAAGGTGTAAATAATGAAAACTCTTAGAAAATTCAAAGAAATCTCAACACCTGACATAGTCTTTTTACCTGGATAATTGTGTAAGCAAAGGGCTATTTGCATACGGTTTAATTGCAAATACTTGAAGACTACCTCTGAGATGAAGAAATAAATCCTTTAAACACAGTGAGTTATTACCTTCATAGATATTAAACCCTTTGTATTTAAATAAGCAGTTAATTTGTGGAAAATGTACCTAAAGGAAGTCCTTTGTATTCTATATTCTATTGTTGTTATTGGATAAAATAATAAAAATCTATTTCCTCTTGCGATCATTTAAAATGCTGCAGTAAAATTTCTCCCAGTTGGTGCTAATGGCAGGCTAAAAGCATCAACCACCATCTGTACTAAAGCAGAGTGTTTCAAATAACAGTGTATGTGTAATATAGACGTTAAAGTCAGGCTATCTTTGTGCAGAGCTATTAAGCCAACTGATAAATTTTCGTCCAACAATTGGTTGGACTTTTTCCTGTCTAATTTGGGCAGCTTTTCAACCAAAGGAAGTCAATCAACCAAGTACCTTCGAATATACATACATGGGAAAGATACAATTAGCCTCTATCCAATCCTTCCCTTAAAAAGTCAGCAAATACGGGCCTGAATAATCTTCACAAGGTCATTAGATATAATGCATTAATAAAAATTGGAATGTAAATCTAGGAAAATTCTTGAAAAAACAATCTCCGTGAACAAAAATGAGAGAAAGTAGCCCTTGGCACAAGAAAGCAACTATGATCCCTGTTCCATGGTTGGAAAAAGTTGAGAATCTACTCTTCCTGCCACTCCAGGGATTTCCCATCAAGTGATTGAGGCTGTTTAATTCATTGCCCAAATCCTTTATTTGATTGGTGTGGGTGCAATTCTTAAAAATATAAGGTAAAAAAAAAGGTGGAAAATATAAGTTTAAAAAGAAAATATTTTATACCTTTTATAACTGGTTAATTGACAGGCCAGTGGAAATTAATATAAACTTTGCTCACGTGTTCCTTTTCTTATAAAGAGGAGACACAGCATAATGATGTAGATGGAGGAATAAGTCCGAAAATCAGGAAAGCAAAAACTTCTCTTCTACTGCTTAAGAAATAGATTGCCTTTACTATTACAATATTCTCCTAAGTTTTTCAGGTATTCTTAACTTTCCTGTACAAATGAACAAATGAACGAACATAACTTTGCCATGGATTCATGCAAAGGAGAATATAACCCTTGCAGGAAAATGTGCCACAAGGAAATCAAGATCCTTTGTTTTACAGCTAGGAATAAAATTTATATTTTCTCCATTCACTAGGGGAAGATGAATATATTTTGAGTCTAAATAGTACTATCGGCATGAAATCAAATTTAAATCCCTTGTTTAATACAGAAATAATTTCAGAAATAATTTTCAAATCTAGAGTAGATGTCTTTTGTCTGTTAGTCTGTACACAGTTGTGTGCATGAGCACGTGAGTGTGAGATGCTTACGTGAATTCCTGGTAGTGTGTTCAGAATGCTTAAGGCTATGACTGCATATAGGGCCTCAGATACACACATAAAGAAATTAAATATTAAAAGATTACTTTGAAAAAGCATTATGGATCTGAGACAATGCAATAAAAGCCAGTCATATGACTAATGAAGAAATTCAGCAAACCTCTCCTAATTGAATCACTGCAAATTTAAAATGGGGAATGGCCTACTTTCTGCTACTGGCTCAAATTTGCTTTCCTTTGATGCCCATTTATTTTGTTACTTTCTTCATATTATTAAAATAGGCTTTCATATATTTAACTTGCCTTATTCTTTCATTTACGAAACAGAAAACAAACTGAAAAAGCATGTAATAACAGTTCATTACTAATGCAATCTCTCTGGAAATGAGACTTATACAGAAGTGTTCATGTCATTTACATATGTGTAGTTTCACTTGAATATGCATAATCTTCCTGCTATGATGAATCACCTCCTAGTAGAAGCTCTGGTCTTTTAATTAAATACACTGAAGTGTATTTTAAAAAGGATATTAATTTCATCATTAGACACTAATAGCATTCTAGGAACTGCTTCAGTTTATCATTGAAACTAGGCATATAATAACCCTTTCTGAAATAAATGTTTCATCTGAAATATTAGAAAACATACATAGAAGCAAACGACTTTTCAAAAAAAATCTTGGCATGAAGGGTTTACAATACATAAGCTTGCCAATGTCATATTCTGCACACACTTGTCTTCATCATAAGTCCATAAAGCAAAAGGCAAATGATGTGAAAAACTATCTCTTTCTATTGTGTTTCTTTATGTGTTCCTCATTTTGCACTCACCATATTGAGGAATGGTTGGATCCAAAATTTTATAATCAAGGTTAAAAAAAATATCTGAAAAGAGGCTTTGGGGTGAGAAACAGACTCTTACCCAAAACAAGGCAGAGCCATTCCTCTGGGACACCAGCACAATAGATTTGTTGTTGCTGTTTTGAGAACCAGAGGACCCATATAAAACAAAACCAGAATCTCTTCCCATTACAGTACATAACAGAACGTCAAGGGTTTGGGGACCCTCATCACGTCTAGCTGTAAGACCGGATTTTATATTCTAGATTATTGACGATTACAAAATGTTAACAGCTGGATAAACTGTAAAATATGCATTATCTTCACATGAGAAGGTTTCAGCTTATAAATGCTTAAATACTGTATCTATTGGCATTTAGTAAAATCTTTCCCTGATCCTGATTTCTGCACTGGGTGGGGGAAGAAACAAACAAAAGCAAAAGCCTGCTCTCCTGAGCCTTTTATATCTCCCCAAACAAATTACTGAAATCAACCAAACCAAAACTCGCCTTTATTTTCCTAGTGTTAGATACTTGTCAATTTGCATATCTAGCAACTGAAGTAGGGAAGTTTTCTGCCAATCAATGGTCCCCTCTGCTCATCAGGTAAATACCTGGCTCTTTCAGCTTTGGAGGTGTTTTCCACACAGTGATACAGCAAAGGTTCTTTCTTTTTTTTCCTTTTTCTTTTTTTTTTTTTCCTGGAAAGGAAAGAGAAAAGAAGGGAAGGAAGGAAATCTGTCTTGGAAGAGGAGATCTCCTCTGGTTCTTCAGTGGTTCCTTCAGGCCTCCGGACACTGGCTCATCCCAATATCCAGGCATGACTCTTATTTAGGTTTGGCTAAGTCCTGTTTTCTGCAAAGGCAAGTAAAGGTGACTTCCAAGTGTTCACTATATTAAAGAAAAAAAGAAGAAAAACTTAAAGGTAAAAAAGAAAAAAGTGCTTGAAAATAACTCTCAGGGACTTATCTTGAGAGGAGAATCCCAAGTGTAGCATCCCTCTTTCTGGTGTTATCCTGTCCCTGCTGAGGGCACAGAGACCTCCTCGGTCCATGCTCTGGAGCAGGCGGGGACGGGTGGTGTCCTAAAAGACTTTCTTTAGGAAAAGCAAAACTAACTGCAGTGGTTTCCAGGGAAAAGTTGTATTCCTTGACATGTGGCCCATCCACTTTGGCCCGGAAGACCTCACAACTTTTTGGCACTGTCGTGGCAGGCCGTTGCCCTGATGGTGGTCCCAGCCAAGCCCCGGTTGCTGACTCTGCGGACCAGCACTTTGGAAACCGGGATTTTTGTTCTGGGCATCTCACTCCTGGAGGGTTGCTGGTGCACCACGGGATGGCTAGATGGAAGGTTGGTCAGGTGCTTGATGCTAATAGGGATCTTAGAGTCCTTCAACAAGCTGCCTGGGGTTCGCAGTGGACAAGTGATGGTGCCTGGAGATACGGGCTTTAACCGGGACAGGCAGGACGTCTCCTCGTTGTCCTTCCCCCCAGGAAGGGTTGCTGGACTTGCGTCCGGGTCAGCATAGAGATCGTAGAGCGCGTCCCCGCTGTAGCTATCCCGGGGGATGCCCGCCTTCTTCCCGCTGCTGGCGCTGTCTTCCTCTGGGCCTGGCGTGGTGGAGTCCCAGTAGCCCTCGTCGCTGTTGGGGACGCCCTCCTGCTGCTCCTTCTCCGGGTGCTTGGGCTCCTCCTTCGGATGGGGCTCGATGGGAATCCGGTTGAGCCTCCTGCGCTTGACCGAGGACGCGTCCTTGGCCGCTTCCACACACCTGGTGTCTTTGGGGGTTTCGGGCGCCACCTTGGCTTCCAGCGCAGCTGCCACCTTGGCCGCGCCCTCCTGGGGCCCGGGTGCCCGCTCCTCGGTCTGGGACAGCATGTCCCAGAACTCCTGCAGGTAGCTGTCGTCCACCTCGTCCGGGCTGGCCATCTCTTCCCCGCCTCCCTGGTAGGCCACCACGCCGGGGTTCTTTTTAGAGAGAGGCGGCTTGCCTGGCCCGGGGGCATGCTTGTCACAGCTGGCACCTGCCTCTTCCTCTGGGTCTGCAATAATATCTCCACAGCCTGTAAGAGAGTCAAAGCTTTTCAGTGAAGTCACGTCAGAAAACATCAAACAAATACGATCTGCCGACGGGTCTGAGGGTGGATCGACAGAGGCAGGGTCCGGGGCGGCGGGTGCCCGGCCGCTGCCGCCTTCGGAGTCGACAAGGGGGACCGTCTTGACCGGAACGGCCCCCGTCCTGGACGCGTCCTCG
>NW_012106586.1:1964523-1966163 GCF_000951045.1 Mandrillus leucophaeus
CGCGCGGCTCCTCCTTCCTGCCGCTCTCCAGCACCAGCACCTCGGCCAGTCCGTCGTGGGTCCTGCTCCTCACCAGCCCCGTCGGACCCGAGCTCTTCCCGTCCCCTTTGTTTTTGACCCCAAAAATGCTGGGCATGGTGCCACCCGATTTCCTTTTCTTGAATAATTTGAAGGCGGCTTTGTTAATCTTCCCCGACGGCGGCTCGGCGGCCGGCGTCTCGGCGGCACAGTCACAATGCAAGTCCATGTCTGCCGCGAGGGTCCCGGCCCCGGCCTCCGCCTTCCTCCTGCAGACCCCCGCGGACGCGCCAGCTCCGCCGCGCTCGCTGACAGCCCCGCCGCCGCCGCGGCTCCGGCTCGTCTCCATGGAAACCGCGCGGGCTGAGCCGCTGTCGTCAGCAGTGGGCTCGCGCCAGGCCACTGTCACCCGTGTTCTACATCAACCTGAGCCGCGCTCGCCGCCGCCGCTGCAAAAGAAACACACATAAAAGACCATCTTCCCTCCCGCAAGGGCTTATGTAATCCCCTAACCCACTTCCATCCGACTTGGCGCGGCGCTGCATGGCGTTTGTGGGGCACGAGCAGGCGACGCAGCCGCGAGCTGATTGCAGACATTCGAGTCGTAATGATGGAATTCAGATTCCCTCAACTCTCACCCACCTTCCGAATCCTTCTCCGGACTCGCTCTTCGCGGGAGCGCAACCGTGGATCCCGCAACGCCTCTGAAAACGACAGCGCAATTCAACCCAGCACAAAAACGCTTGCTTTTCTTATCCTCTCTCTCCTGGACTCCATGCGTCTTCATGCCTTTCCCAAGCCCTGCATGTCTGTCCTTAGCACTAGTGCACCAAGCGCAGCAGGCAGGAAGCACGTCTGCCTACATCCATGTCTTGTCCAGAGCTAAGCACACGCTAGGTCCATGCGGTGTGGCTGTCGTTATGGTTATGGTTCTTGTGACAAAAGTACACGGCACCACTCAGTCAGTGGATCAGCAGCCCGGCAATGCGCGCACAACAGCTCCCCGGGGTGGAGTTTGCCTGCACCTTTGGGACAACCATGAGTCTTATCCCAGACTCCAGCCACCATGGGATGAAGTCACTGACGCCGGGGCCCAGCCCACATCTGATAACAATAGACAAGCTGACCGAGAACACAGGCTGGGCATCTCAGACCCACTCCACAGGTGGGCCTTCGAGGCTGGGTTCTGCCCTCTCCTTTCCCACTCAGCGGGACACTGGCATTATTCCTGTCACTGCTGTACCACTGCCCTCCCCCATCCCACCAGGGCTGACTTGTAGCCCCCTTCCCCAACAGACAGAGCAGAAAAAGCTTGGCAGGGGTCCCTGTGTGTCCAGGGGTCTCTGCAGACATTCCTACTGGCCTGGCCTGGGGAGAGGGAAAACCTTTTTTCTGGAAACAGCCCAGTCTAGGGGTCTCCTCTGTGTTCTGATTGAAAAAGTGACTGCTAATATTCTCATCGTGACATCTGATTTCATAATCCCAGATGAGTGCTCCTTAGCAAAAAGAAGAAATTTGGAGAGGCATATACATATATTAATATAATGTATACAATAATATGTATATTATATATGTATATACTATATTATATATGTATATATGTATATACATATTATATGTAT
>NW_012106586.1:1966425-1972259 GCF_000951045.1 Mandrillus leucophaeus
TAACTATATTAATATAGTATATATAGTATATGTTATTTAATCATTTGATTATTTATTAGATATCGTTTAAGAATATATGTAATAATTACATATGGATACAAATACCAGTCTCTTCCCCACTCGTTTTTTATGTGCTGTTTGCATTATGCCAAGAAATCCCAATCCCCATCCACGTAAGTTGGCGTTTTATTAATGACGTATGTTGGCCATTGCAGCTTCTGTTGTTATGAGATACAGCTGGTTTACATTTAGACCTTGGAGTTATTAGTTGTATTATTTCCTTTTTTGTTTATTTTTATCAAGAACACTGTTTTGTAAAACAAAGAAATCAATGAGTTCAGGTTCACAAGAGGTTGTTACTTCCGGACTCTAATCCCATCAACTCTCTCTCACTATTAATGAGCGTCTCTCCCGGAACAGGAAGTTCAGGAAGTAAGGTGAGACCAGAAACAGGCTTTCCCGGACTCTAACTGACCGCCTGACATCATGAATCAGACTCCTCAGTGCTTCCTGGGGAGACCGGGTGTAAGGAACTGTAAAGAGAAACCCATTCGTTATGTCTTTACAACCTTCTGAAGAACAATAGAAAGTCTCAATTTTACACACATACACACACACACAAACACACACACACACACCCCATACAGTTGCTTAGATTTGTGAGTTACTATGTAGCTCTGTCCTTTTGGAAGAGCTTGTGACTGGGATCAAGGAAAAGTAAGTCGCCTATTAAAAAATCTCCCTTTCTGCACTGGGAGAAAGTGGTCTGCTTATTCACCCATCAGGACAGGTCAAATGTGACTCTAATTTACATGAGAATCTTTGGGCCTCCTGGGAGAAATCTGATAGAGGACTTTGGGATGGGTATCATTCCTTTGGGACATCAACACTCAAACAAAGAGAAAGAGACAAAGCTGTCTTCAGCCTGGGGAAGTTGCCCTCACCATGAGTTCCTGGCCCTGAGACAGAAGAAAGCAGGGACCCCTGGAACCATCTGAAGACACTGGGCATGGGAGCTGTAGAGTCTGCAGTGTGAGTGAGGACCCTCCAGCATCCTCCTACCCAACATCCTTGTTACAGGGATAGTGGGAAAAAGCAGGGTGAGGCCAGCTGAAAGGAACTCACCCCAAGAGCCAGAGAGGTAAGGAGAGAATCTGCAGGGGAGAGAGATGAGGCGCAGAATGGTCCGATGGTTTGACGGTTAGAGCCAGGGCATGAACCATCATAAAGACTGAGCCATACCTTATATTAAACTTCACAGTCAAGGGTGGAGAAAGCAAAATGGTGATTTATTTTTTCCCCTGAAAGACAGACCATGACAGTGAAGATAATTTTACCATAAACACTCCCATTTTTTGTTTATGGTTTCTTCTTTCATTCTTTTCCCCCATCCTGCTCCAGCTTGGGAGTGAACAGAAAATTAGAGTAGAAAGGAATAGCGTGCAGGGCCGAGGGGAAACATTTCGGGGAAAAGCCATTCCAAAACATTAAGACGCGTCACAAATGCAAACAGCAAGTGGATTTTGCTGGAAGACATGTGTGGGCTTTTCTTTGTTGGCACCAGGAAGTATTTGTCATTTTGTTGAGGCTTTTTTTTTTTTTTGCTAGGTGGTGAGGTTCTCTGGAGGACGGTACTCAAAACAAGGGAAAAAAATGAAGAGAAACACAGGAAGGATCATTTAAGAACTTAACATCATCATCATCATGATCATCATCATCATCATCATTTCCTTTTTTAGGGTGCCTTCAAAGCAGTCCAGCCCTTTGCCCAAAGCTTACTGGGTGGAATTCTTTTTCTTTCTTTCTTTTCTTCCTTCTTTTCTTTTCCTTCCTTCCTTCCTTCCTTCCTTCCTTCCTTCCTTCCTTCCTTCCTTCCTTCCTTCCTTCCTTCCTTTTTCTTTCTTTTCTTCTTTTCTTTCTTTCTTTCTTTCTTCTCTCTCTCTCTCTTTCTTTTTCTTTCTCTCTGTCTCCCTTCCCTTCCCCTCCCCTCCCTTCCCCTCCCCTCTCCTCCCTTTCCCTCCCCTCTCCTTTCTTTCCCTTCCCTTCCCTTGCCTCTTTCTTTTCCTTCTTTCTTTCTTTTTTTTTCCCAGAGTCTTGCTGTGTCACCCAGACTGGAGTGCAGTGGCGTGATCTCAGGGCTCACTGCAGCCTCCGCCTGCCAGGCTCAAGCTGTTCTCCTGCTTCTGCTTCCCCTGTAGCTGGGATCACAGGTGTGCACCAAAAAACCCAGTTAACTTTTTTTGTACTTTTTTATTTTTAATTTTATTTTAGTAGAGACAGGGTTTCACCATGTTTGCCAGGCTGGTCTCAAATTCCTGACCTCAAGTGATCTGCCCGCCTCGGCCTCCCAAAGTGCTGGGATTACAAGCATGAGCCACCATGCCCAGCACTGGGTGGAATTTTCTATCCTAGGTGAGCCGCCGAGGAGCTTCCTTTTGAGCTGCTGTGTGGCTGCTGCTAAGGGACTTCTCATGTGTCACAGCATTTCTGCTTAAGGAGGCTGTTAGCTTTACCTTAAACTTGCTGTGCGTCTTTAGAGGGATAATGCTTCATCACTATGGTTTCGAAACAATACCTGTATTGAGACCACCTCCCGTCTGCAGACCGCTTGGCCAGCTCCCGACCTCACCCCAGGCTGAAATGTCTGCCTCCCTGCTCATGTCCATTCCCACATGGGATTATCCTCCAAGGTGGACTTGAGAAGCTGTGCTGCCAGTGAGAACCCCTAAATGTGCAACCCAAGTTCCTCTTTATGAGATGAACAGAAAAAAGCTGAGAGCCACTAGTCTTAAAGTTCCCTGCTGTCCACTCTCTTCCTGTATCTGAGGCCTGTCCTTCCCCTCCCTGGGCCTCATGGAAGCTGAGACCACAGTGTGAAGTGCACAGGTGCCAGGAGAGAAATATGTGGATGCTCCTTGCAGAAAGCCTGGCCCTAGGTGCAATGCTGCTGGCATGTTCCCGTGCCCCCCTTGCCCGGGAAGATGAGGCTCGAGGCTAGGACGAGCAGCATGAGGGAGGGCTACAGGTCTGAGAATACCAGGCCCCGAGTTAAATTGAAGTTCTTATGTTTTCTTTAGCATATTTTGATTCCTGATTTCCCCAAACATCAGCTTTCACTGTGAGTTAATAGCTGTTCTGGATATATGCTTATTAAAAGGATAAATTTATTTCTAATTAGTAATATGCGAGCGAAAAGCCCGCTGCAACTCATAATTTTCCACATTAACCCTGGTGCACAGTCAAGGCTGCTAGGGGAAAAAGCCCATCCCAGGAGGAGCCACAACCCCACGTAGCCTCCAGAGTAAAGGAGCAGCTCAAAGGGGAGGAGTTCCGGGTTCATGGGACATTACCTCTGCCCACCTCCCATGGGTGTGTACCTGGATTCTAGGCAAGGGAAGTGCCACAGAAGACCAAATAAAAGCAAAATGAGCTTTTGCCTGTAGTGCTGGTAGGCACCAAGGGGACACAGGCCATGCGGCAGCTGACAGCACTGGTATTTGGGCAGTTTCCACGTCTCCCCCCAGGCTTCTAGTTGTTTAATCTTTGGCGTCCATTAGCTTCGAGACACATTTTTCCAATCTCTGCCTCAGTCTGAGGCAGAGATGTTATGTTCCTCTCTGCGTGCCTGTCTGTGTCTCTTCTCCTCTTGTTAGAGTGACACTAGTCACATTGATTAAAGGCCCACGCTACTCCAGTATGACCTCATCTTAACTTACACCGTGGTTACATTTGCAAAGACCCTATTTCCAAATAAGGTCACATGCACAGAGACCTGGGGTTAGGACTGCAGCAGATCTTTTGGAAGACACAGTTCAACCCGCCACAAACATGGTCAGCAATGGTGACAATCCGCCTCTCCTTCAGTCCTTCAATGCAACCACCAGGACCCTTGGCACAGACAAGACTATCCTTGGGCTCAGTCATCAGTGGGTTCAAACTGGGCGTGAGCTTCTTCAGCAGGTGTAGGCCTTCAGCAGAGTTTGGGGTCACTGATGGCACTTCTGGGGTTGCCAGCAGTATGGGACAGCACCACTGCCAACCAGAGGAAGCAAGAAGGGAAACAGTGTTGACCAAGAAGGGTAGATCTTGGCGTATACCTGTGAGACCCTGGGGTCTCTCAGAATTTTCTAGGAGAAACCTAAGACAGGTATCAAAGTTCCCATGTAGTGGAAAGGGTAGAACAAGAGGACCACTGTCGCTCTCCCTGTTCTCTATTCCCTGCGTAGAAGCCAGAATGGCCTGAGAAACATGTCACGCCATAACTGCTCCTCCCAATAATTCCCTTTTCTCTGGCTCTGCCATTTAGCTAGAGTTACTCTTAGAAAACATTGTATCTCAGATGGCATAGAGGGTGGGATTTCTTCAGCTGTTGGCACTAAGGTAGGTACAGTGCAGCCAAAAACAGGGCAGAATGAGGTCAGATAGCAGAGGGTGCACGGACAGGATGCCAGGGCTTTGGGCATGGATAGATGCCCTGTTAGAGAGCAGCCAAATAAGCAGTGGGAATCATCTAACCCCAGCAGGGATGCAAACCGGAACCCGAGCCCAAGATGAGGGCCCTCTGTTGTTAATGAGGAGGCCAGGCTCAGAGATTCAAGACTGGGAAGCTGCAGGGAGGCTGCAGAAATGATCTGGCCCACAGTGGGACACCGATAGGAAGCCCACGCCCCTGACCCTTGGGTGTACTTGTGCTCATCTTACAAAAACTCTACTCTGCATCTGCTTCTTGAAACAAAGCTGGCCTCACACTCAGGCCTTGGTCCAGCCCACCCAGCATGTACACACAGTATGAACCACCCTGTGTAGCTAAGATAGGCCTTCTGCCCGGGTTTCTCATTGCCCCCAGTCTCCAGCCATATGAGCAAGCTGCTTTCTGTCATGGCATCCCCACATCACAACCCCGCAACTCCTCTGAATCATGGCCCCCTTTCCCAGCTACTTCCACTTCTATCAAAAAGACATGGGAAAGTTCTCTTGCTTTCTCATGCCACTCCAGGTCTGCCCCTGCCCCTTGTCTTAAGATCCCCTCCACTGGCCCTGCCATGGCAACAGTGAGGACATACATGAGCGTTTCAGACAGTAGCAGGGTCCTCTCTACTCTCAGGTCCCTAAGCTCATGAGGGGAGGGGTGTCTTATCCCCACTCCTTAGGAGCTAACCTGGGTGGAGGGTGCAGGGAGCAGAGCCCCTTCCTAAAGACCCTCAGCAGGCTCTTGCATTCTTTCTGTGGAGCAGTTTCACGGTACACAGGTATCAATCCCAGGGGAGGACTCTAAACACTTCACCAATAACCACGCACCAGTAGCAATCCTCTTGCACAAGTGCAGTGAGACACAGCGCTCACTCAGCAAGTGAAGTGAAGCAGTCCTCCAAGGCTCAGTAGCTCTGCCCAGGCCCCATGGAGTCCCATCTGCATGTGCCCTGTGTTGTGCCACAGCTGAGGGACCCTGATAGCACACTCTTGAGTTAGGTTTTATGCCAGGGGACCCATGGATCGCTGGGATAAAGTATTGCAGGACATCCTGTTCTAGGGGTGATGGGAACAGAGCCCAGGCTATCCCAGCCAGTTCCTCCTTATCTCAGGATGTTGCATTCCCAGCACATTCTACAGTTATTCTGAGAACTACAGGCAAGTAATGGGGGAAGAGCTGGTTATCCGAGGCCCTCTGGGGACTTGTCCTGCACTTTCCTCCTCTGCAACTCTTTTCTTCCATTTCCTAAAGTCTTGGGATCTTAACTCATCTAGACAACAGACAAAACCACATTCAGAGCAATTACATATTTGTTTAAACTTACCGCTTAGGTCAAGATCTCAGCTCCTGAAGTTCAAATGAC
>NW_012106586.1:1973919-2011614 GCF_000951045.1 Mandrillus leucophaeus
AGCAGTATGGGACAGCACCACTGCCAACCAGAGGAAGCAAGAAGGGAAACAGTGTTGACCAAGAAGGGTAGATCTTGGCGTATACCTGTGAGACCCTGGGGTCTCTCAGAATTTTCTAGGAGAAACCTAAGACAGGTATCAAAGTTCCCATGTAGTGGAAAGGGTAGAACAAGAGGACCACTGTCGCTCTCCCTGTTCTCTATTCCCTGCGTAGAAGCCAGAATGGCCTGAGAAACATGTCACGCCATAACTGCTCCTCCCAATAATTCCCTTTTCTCTGGCTCTGCCATTTAGCTAGAGTTACTCTTAGAAAACATTGTATCTCAGATGGCATAGAGGGTGGGATTTCTTCAGCTGTTGGCACTAAGGTAGGTACAGTGCAGCCAAAAACAGGGCAGAATGAGGTCAGATAGCAGAGGGTGCACGGACAGGATGCCAGGGCTTTGGGCATGGATAGATGCCCTGTTAGAGAGCAGCCAAATAAGCAGTGGGAATCATCTAACCCCAGCAGGGATGCAAACCGGAACCCGAGCCCAAGATGAGGGCCCTCTGTTGTTAATGAGGAGGCCAGGCTCAGAGATTCAAGACTGGGAAGCTGCAGGGAGGCTGCAGAAATGATCTGGCCCACAGTGGGACACCGATAGGAAGCCCACGCCCCTGACCCTTGGGTGTACTTGTGCTCATCTTACAAAAACTCTACTCTGCATCTGCTTCTTGAAACAAAGCTGGCCTCACACTCAGGCCTTGGTCCAGCCCACCCAGCATGTACACACAGTATGAACCACCCTGTGTAGCTAAGATAGGCCTTCTGCCCGGGTTTCTCATTGCCCCCAGTCTCCAGCCATATGAGCAAGCTGCTTTCTGTCATGGCATCCCCACATCACAACCCCGCAACTCCTCTGAATCATGGCCCCCTTTCCCAGCTACTTCCACTTCTATCAAAAAGACATGGGAAAGTTCTCTTGCTTTCTCATGCCACTCCAGGTCTGCCCCTGCCCCTTGTCTTAAGATCCCCTCCACTGGCCCTGCCATGGCAACAGTGAGGACATACATGAGCGTTTCAGACAGTAGCAGGGTCCTCTCTACTCTCAGGTCCCTAAGCTCATGAGGGGAGGGGTGTCTTATCCCCACTCCTTAGGAGCTAACCTGGGTGGAGGGTGCAGGGAGCAGAGCCCCTTCCTAAAGACCCTCAGCAGGCTCTTGCATTCTTTCTGTGGAGCAGTTTCACGGTACACAGGTATCAATCCCAGGGGAGGACTCTAAACACTTCACCAATAACCACGCACCAGTAGCAATCCTCTTGCACAAGTGCAGTGAGACACAGCGCTCACTCAGCAAGTGAAGTGAAGCAGTCCTCCAAGGCTCAGTAGCTCTGCCCAGGCCCCATGGAGTCCCATCTGCATGTGCCCTGTGTTGTGCCACAGCTGAGGGACCCTGATAGCACACTCTTGAGTTAGGTTTTATGCCAGGGGACCCATGGATCGCTGGGATAAAGTATTGCAGGACATCCTGTTCTAGGGGTGATGGGAACAGAGCCCAGGCTATCCCAGCCAGTTTCTCCTTATCTCAGGATGTTGCATTCCCAGCACATTCTACAGTTATTCTGAGAACTACAGGCAAGTAATGGGGGAAGAGCTGGTTATCCGAGGCCCTCTGGGGACTTGTCCTGCACTTTCCTCCTCTGCAACTCTTTTCTTCCATTTCCTAAAGTCTTGGGATCTTAACTCATCTAGACAACAGACAAAACCACATTCAGAGCAATTACATATTTGTTTAAACTTACCGCTTAGGTCAAGATCTCAGCTCCTGAAGTTCAAATGACCGTAGCTTTGGCAAACAAAAAAACCTTTTTTCCCCCAAAGATATCATGGACTTCAAACACATATTTTGAACTCCGAAAGCTGAGTCTTACCATTTGCTTTGTCTACCTGTTCCAGCTTAATTGCCCAGCCCTGCCCCATCCCTAACCTCCTGCAAACAATACACAAACATACTTGCTCTCACAGTCTATGCGCCAACAATTTTGAGCATGTTTCCTGAATATGTCATTGTCCTCTTGCTTTTCTAAACACTGCAGCTATCATCTGAGATGCTGTTACCCACTCTGTGCAACTAATGAATTCCTATCTATTTCCCATGTAATGGCTGGGACCCCAGATCCTCTGTTTCTGTCAGAGGCCCAGCATATTCCCATGATACATCACAAAAATGTTCAGGCCAATTTCTATACAGTGTCAATCATCATGGTGCCCCAGGGCTGACTTCCCATAAGTTGACTCTGACTTTTACCGAAAGAGAGTTGTGATGAGAGTGAGAAGTATAGTTCTTCTCCTCTGTGACAGGCACATCAGCCAACCAGCAGAGCTGCACTTGAGTGGCTCAACCATCTCAGTCAGAGGTGGATGACTCCTCTTCCTGGGCCATGACCTCCTTTCCCCCTTTGAGTCACATAGCAGGGTGGGTTACTTCCCTTGATAGTCAAATATGTTATTTAAGATTGTGCTAGTTTGTGTAGCAAAATAGATTTCAAAATAAAACAGGTCAACTCAATAGAGGTCTATTCTTACTCACTGTTTTAGTCCATTTGGACGTCCATAACAAAATACCATGGATTGAGTGGCTTATAAAGAATAGAAATGTATTTCTCACTGTTCAGGAGGCTGAAAAGTCAAAGGTCAAGGGCACCAGCAGATTAACTATCTGGTGAAGGCTTGCTTTATGGTTCACAGATGGTGCGTTCTACCTGTGTCTTCACATAGTAGAAGGGGGAATGAGCTGCCTTGGCCCTATTTTATAAAAGCACGAATCCCATTCATGAAGGCACCACCCTCGTGACTTAATCCTCTCCCCAAAAATCTCACCTCCTGATACCATCACCTGGGAGGTTAGGATTTCAACATGAATTTGGGGAGGGCACAAACATTCAGATCATAGCACTCATCTATAAGTCAAGTATTGAAACCAGAAGGGTTAGTCTCTTCCATGCGATCATTCAGGGTCCCAGGCTTCACTTCTCTGTGTCCCTCCACTGTGGGGTTGTTGCTCTCTGCATTTAGCTGGTGGAAGGAGAAAGAGATCCTGGAAGAAGCACATCCATTTCTAAGAAGCTTGACTCCAGCATGGAACAAATCACTTCCTCTCACTTCTGTTGGTGACATCCAGTCACATGGCCACATCTGGCTACGAGAGAGTGGGAAATATGGTCTTACCACGTGCCTGGCCACATTCCTATTACTACAGAAGGAGAGAACAGATTAGAGCAGGCAGCTGGCAGAATGTGCTACAAATCAACCTACTCAGTAGCTGTGCTGGGGAAAGGAAGCATTCCGTCTCCCCCGTGGGTTCACTTTTCCTCCACGCTTCCCCTTCCCACAAGACAGTGCATTCCCTCTCAAGACCTCCCCGTACCAATCTCTATCGCCTGCTCCCAGCTCTCTTCATACCCTTCAGCCTTCCCTTAGGGGAATGTATTTTTTGGTTCAAGCAAACACGTCTAGTAAATGTTTGAAATACACTAGATTAAAAACCTGATTGTGGTGATTCCCACCTCCAGAGTAGCGTAGGAAGGACCTCCATGGTGTCCATTCTGTTCCATGAGCATTTGTAGAGTCTCTCCCGTGTGCCGGGTGCTACCATGAATAAACCATGATGCCTGCCCTGCACGGTAACCAGGAGGCTCGCCAGTGTGAGACTTGCTTCGGTGTGAACTCCCAGCTCATTAGGCCGACAGTACCATTGTTCCATCCCGGGTTGTAGGTCAGTGTGATCAGGCCTCAGCAGCTTGGGTGTTAGTTTTCTCTTCTTCTTATTCGAAAAAAAAAAAAACAATCTGCGTTTTCCTCCATGATGGTTAATCCCCAAATAGTCAGGCTTACTTCTGTCCCGGATCCTAACCACCTACCGGCTTTTCTTCGTGGGCTTTAGGTTAAGTCCCTGATCCGGTTTCATGCAGCTTTCATTGACGTTTCATTTGCTATCCACCACAGCAAGGTTACTTTTTTCAAAAGACAGAAATCTCAGCAGATGTATTCATTCTGGGATGTTTCCTGGACTCACATCAGTGAACTCATTAGCCCAGGCTAACTACGGGCCTTTGGGGGCCTTTTCTTTCCTTTTTTTTTTTTTCCAGTTTGTAGCAAAAAGCGGGATCATGTGATTTGCGCATAGCAGCTCTCCTTCCTGTATGTTCAGTGAGCAGTGACTGAAATTCCCCCCAAGAAGGACGGCTGTGCTTTCTAAACATGCATACACTTCTTAGCAGTGTGTGCTTTTGTTTAGTGGAAGACTGAAGCTGAAACAGGAAATTTCTAGGTCAGCTATACTTCTCTCTAATAAAAGAAAAGTCTAGCCAAAAAGAACAGCAAAACTATGGCCTGGGCTTTTTGGAGTGTCTTGTCTGATTACCCAATTATTACAGCTCAGATTAGGAAGGGATTAACCCCTGAGGTTGGACAGATGGAGAACACTATTAAAATACCCCATGTGGGGTTTCGGAGTGAGTAGCAAAGTAACCACCTGTCCCTGTTTCTTGGGTCAGTCTGCCCTCATTTAGAGTCTGAAGATCACTGTCTTTGATGTCCAAGTGTGGAGAAACCGAATAGCACAGGAAGCAAGCTGGGGCCCCACCCCTGTCTGGCCCAGAAGCACTGCTCTCTCGAGTCTCTGTCCCTATCTGGAGCCCTGCCCTAGACTGACCTGATAAGAAATATTCAGCTGAATTACAAGTGATTTTAGGGTTGTTATTGCCCAGGGCCCTTGGGAGCAATCTGGGGACACTTTATGAGACTGTCACAGACAGAAAGGTTTCCATTTCAGGCCTCCCTATTCCTTTGGTAACTATTGAAGAAATTGGCACCTCTTCCTTTCTTGAACCTCTGCATTTCAGGGGCTACACTGGGGCTGTTTGCTCTTAAGTCTTCTCAGAAGCTGCAGAGGGGTGAAGTGAGATCTGTGTCTTTGTGCCTTTTCGCCCCTGCATTGGGGAAGTTGGGACAGTCCTTCTCTGGGCAGGGAGGCTGAGTGACTTTGCTTCATGTTCCAGCCTTGAATTCGCAGGCAGGAAGGTACTATAAGCAGTCCATTCAATAATTAATAAGCCATTTAGTTCTGCTTCAAGTCCCTCATCTTACAGATAAAGGATGTGTTCAGGAACTTTAATGGTTGATGAGAAAACACTATGCCAAATAAAATATGTTGGGTAATCTTGAAATTGTCATGATTTAGCTGGGTGAGTACTTCTTTCTTATGTATCTAACTTAAGTCAATTTGAGAAAAACCCCCTGAGCACATTGAATGCCTACTTCACCCCCAGCACCACGGAAACACAGAATCTCAAGGTCAGCAGGATCCTCGATCCCAAAATTATATAAGCAGCCAGCCATTCAAGATTGGAATGCTTCCAGGGAAAGCACTTCACTGCATCCAGAGGCAGTTTACTCCACGTCCCGACAATCCCACTAGAGATTTCTTTTTAGAGTTGATTTTTAAAAAATCGTCACAGCTTCTATCCCTTAGTTCTAGTTATACTCCTGTGTTGAGCAACTTTTACGTGCCAGATGCAGTTCCAGGTGAGTTTCATGCATTCAATCTTTTAACTCCACAGTCACCACATGAGGTGGGGTCTCTCCCATTTTTCAGATCATGCAACTGGCACAAAGAAATTAAATGATTTGCTCAAGATCAGTAACTAGTGAGTGGCAAAGCACTCTGGCTCCATTAGTCTCTCTTCTTCTTCTTCTTTTTTTTTGTTTTTTGAGACAGTGTTGCCCCGACTGGAATGCAATGGTGTGATTTCAGCTCACTGCAGCCTCTGCCTCCCAGGTTCAAGTGATTCTCACGCCTCAGCCTCCTGGGTGCAGAGAACATGAGACATTATAGGGTTTATAAGACACCTTATTTACACTTGGGCAGGTCACAAAAGGCTTCATGGAGGTAGTGGCATATGGACTAGATTCTAAATAGCAGGTAAGTGCTGGCGAGGATGCAGAGAAATGGCTCTCCTACCGCTGCCTGTAGGTCTGGAAATTCATAGACATTCTTCAAGATGACCAGGTATTAATTTAAAATGCTTGTGCCATTCAACCTTGTGATTTCAAAGTCCAAGTAAATAATCTGAACATAAACTTATTCAAAGTGTTAGTTAAAGGATACTGCTGTTTAATGGAACATAGAGAAACCACTAAGACTTTGTGAACAGCAACCTGATGCCAGCTGAAGGACCAGGAGGGTCCTCCCCGTGGTCTCTCAGATGTCTGATTGACATGCCCTGATTCTCCCTTCCACAATTTATGAAAATGCAAATTTTTCCCATTAACTTTGTAGATGACCAAGAGCTTCTTTTCAAGTGCTTTTTTCTGGCTATGCCCTGCCCAGGGCTGCTTTAATTCAGCTCCTATTTCCCTCGAGTATTTCATGATTTGAGTGATT
This sequence comes from Mandrillus leucophaeus, assembly GCF_000951045.1. Taxonomy (NCBI): domain Eukaryota; kingdom Metazoa; phylum Chordata; class Mammalia; order Primates; family Cercopithecidae; genus Mandrillus; species Mandrillus leucophaeus. The sequence continues at coordinate 1,980,346 of NW_012106586.1, forward strand.
GACTATGCTTGTGCGGCTCCTGGACGGGGTGGGGATTGCGCAGTTTGGCACTGTCTCTCACTCATTCTTGTTTCCTCTACTCCCTCGAGCAACTGACAAATGATTCCCCACACTCCTCCTCAGAGCCTTTTTCTTTAAAAAGGCAAGTTTTCCCCTAAAAGGAATTCTCATATCAGTTGCTAATAATATACATTTCCCCTCGCATTATTGTATGAAGAATTTTTTCATGACATGGGAAAATGCTTATGATAACATTTCTCCCCACTCCCTTCTGAGCAAGGAAAAAGCAACACACAGTCTTGAAACCCCACCCAGGATAGTGTCACCCATGTCAAACAATGTGCATCAAGGGAAATGTAATCAACGGTAGCAGTGGCCAGCTCTGGAATAGGACACTGGATGACTTGTATTCTTCTACATGAATTTGCTCTCTTTACCAAGTCTTCAGAGATTACACAAAGATAACACATATTTGGAGCCCAGGTACCTGGGAAAATGGAAATTTTACTATTCGGAAAAATTTTTTTAAATCAAAAAGCGGGCAGCAGCCAGTGTGGGAAAGTCAGCCGCGGTTTCCTTTTCCCTCCAGGCGCAGGCGGCAGACCTGCGAATGGGTGCTCCTGCCCTCCTTACCCTGCACTGGTAGCTACCACCTCAGAGTGGAAGCTGGGCGTTTGTAAAAGGCAGATCTCGGTGTTCTGACTTCTCGTCCTGTTGGTAGACTGCCTCCGTGACACACCGGCAGGATTTCTATAAGGGCACAGAAGGCACCAGGAGGGTGGGTGAGGACCCTGTGGCCTGCGAGTGCGCGATGGGTACAAGTGCTGGTTTCGGGCTACCCTACAGATCCCCAACTCACCTTCAGCAAGTACCTGCACCACGAACTGCACTTTCCAATACAGATGGTTCCCCTTTTGGCAGACTAGCAAAACTCAGGGAGCTACCCACAGAAAGTGCTCATCTTGCTACCTCTGTTAGACATTTAGCTTCTGACTAATCAATCCGAAACCATCACCCCACTGCAGACTTTCTCCAGCTGACAGACGTGAATTCATGAGGACCGGGAAGGGCTCCTAATATTTCCATCTGAAGCGATACCCCTGAAATGTCATAGACATGCGGTCACGCACACATCTTTCGGAGGCCTCAGAAGCACAGCAGCTATTCACAGCTCCTCTGAGAACAGACAAGGAGATTGCAGGAGGGTTGTCCTTGAATAAGCTTCTTTCTTCCCCTCCTGCCTCCAGTAACATGAAGCACCAGAATAACTCCCTGTTACTAATGTGCAAGAAGTTTCTTGTAGGTGGTCCACGCAGACACCATTCTTTCATTTTTTAAACATTTTTATAAGAGATTGGCTCTATATATGCGGGCAATTCCTTCCCTCCCTCCCTCCCTTCCTTCCTTCCTTCCTTCCTTCCTTCCTTCCTTCCTTCCTTCCTTCCTTCCTTCCGCCTTCCCTCCCTCCTTCCCTCCCTCCCTTCCTTTTTCTTTCTTTTCTCTTTTCTTTTCTTTCTTTTTCTCTTTCTTTCTTTCTCTCCTTCCTTCCTTCCTTCCCTTTCCTTTTTCTTTCTTTCCCTCTGTTTCCTTTTTGTTTTTTACTGGGTCTTGCTCTGTTGCCAAGGCTGGAGTGCAATGGCGGGATCTCGGCTCACTGCAACCTCCGTCTCCCAGGTTCAAGTGGTCCTCCTGCCTCACCCTCCCGAGTAGCTGGGATTACAGGCGCCTGCTGCCACACCCAGTTAATTTTTGTATTTTTAGTAGAGATGGGGTTTTGCCACGTTGGCCATGCTGGTCTCAAACTCTTGACCTCAGGTGATCGGCCTGACTTGGCCTCCCAAAGTGCTGGGATTACAGGTGTGAGCCACGGTGCTCGGCCTGTATGCTGACAATTTCTTCTTACACCTGTGAAAATGATGTTTGTCATTCTGACTAAGCAGAATTGTTCTCATGCCCTTGTGAAGCATTGTATTGACACTGAGTTCAAACCTCTGGTCCTCCCACTGTGTACACAGATGGCTGGAGACAACAGACACTCTAGTGCTTGTTTCCGCGTCTCCCACTCTCTGCTCTCAGGCGGGAACGAAGCCCAAGGAAACCAATAATTCTCTGTCCTTACAGCAACAGGAAAGTTCTCCTGGAAGGAAAGGGCTATGGCTCCATGTAGACCTGCAGCCTGCCCTGCAGGGAAGGAGGGAGAAGGCAGGACCAGAGAGTGCGGAAGGGATCAGTGGCTAGGGAGGAAGAGGGCGTGAGAGAGAGAAATGGCTGTCTAGTAGATTCCAAACCAAGGCAGGACCCAGACATGCAGGGATCCCCATCTCCTTTCTGATTCTTCCCACATGAACACGCTCCAGCTGGAATCTAGGTACCAGCAGCTCAGGTGGTTTGGGAAATACTTTAGCTTCTCCACTAGCAATCCCAAAGCAGCCCTGATTTTATACCCTCTAAGTGTAAAATGACATTGTGCATTTGGTGTACAAATACAGCATTGAAAAAATTCTTCTAGTCATCTTTTTTTTATGAGGTTAGGATTCTGAGCCCTTTCTCCATAGATCTTTCTCTACAGAAATTCTAGAAGGTTCTAAACATGGGCTGGTGAGAACTGGCTTACGTTTTAAGAACCTCACCTGGCTGCTGTGTGGAGATCAGATCTGGGGCAAGGTGGCATGGGAGGCCAATGAGGAGGGTTCCTGGTGGTTTCAGCTAAGGTGGTAGCAACAGAGACAGCAAGAGGTGGTGACGTGTTAACAGACCACATTCTCAGACCTTGTTGTCAGTGACATTAAACATGATGTTAACATTAAACACGATGTTGATAGAGCCACTTGTATAGGTGGATGTGGTAGCTGTGATAACTACGTCTGCATCTAGTCACTAATATTCAAAGCTATTTACTGAGCTCAGGAAAGCAAAATAAGACACAAGCCCTATCCTCAAGTAGCTTACAGAATCCAGGACAGAAATTTTGCCTATAACCAGGTGGAACAAGTGCATTTGAAAGGCACAATTCAGTGGGATTCAGACCCTCCAAACGAGAACAATGACTCCTGACGGGGGTAACCAGGGGTCCTTCCCTGGTGTGGGTGAGCAAATGTGAAGAGGACGCCTTCCTAACACGCAGAGGCCTATGGGGCAGGACAGGAATGGCTGGGGATAGGGAAGTGTGCAGTGTCCTCAAAAGGTGTGAATGCTGATTCGGGCTGGAGGGTAAGATTCACAAAGGAGTCGTTATTGGGAGGGGAAGCTTGGAGGTAGAGTAAGGTTAGTTTAAGGAAGGCTATAAATGCTCAATTAAAGGATTTATTCTGTGGGCAGAGGGAAATACTGAAGTTTCGGGGCAGGAGGGAGTTTATCATTGTCTGTAGGCAGGCAGATTACAGGGGGCAAACCGGGACATGAGCACGGAGCTCAGTCGCCCATCTGCTGCTAGACAGGAAGAAAGAGTAGATTCTAGAAACATTGTGGGCATAGAGCCACATTGTAATTACCTGGCTGAACGTGAAGGGTGAATGGAGGAGAGAAAAGAGAACTAAAGGATGCTGAAGTTTAATGACTAGGGGAGTTGGGAGTTGCTGTTCATTTCTCTCCAACTGAATTTCAGGTACATCTGGCACAGGAGGGTCGAGGTGGCCAGCAGGTACAAGGAGACGCACAGCTAACACTGGGGAAAACCAGAATGGAATAATTCTCTGAGCCTTCTCCTTAGAGGCAGCAGTCAAAGCAATGGGAGTGCATGCAACTGCAGAGAAAAAATAATGAAGAGCCAGAGAGGAGGAAAGGAAAGGGGGTAAAGGACTCATCTTGTAGAAAACCCACAGCTAAGGGTCAAGAAGGAGAAGGTTAAGCAGAGTGATCAAGAGGTTGGTTGATAGCCTTGCTCTGTAGACCTTTAATTTGTTTGGAACTTGGTGCCACCCTGACATACATAATAGCCGGCTTGCGAATGTTCCAAATGACCTCCAGCTTGCTTGTCTGGGTCTCTCTCTCTACTTTACTGGACATTATGATGCCCAAGGAACAGAATACTGCTGCTGAGAAAGATCTTCTACAAAATCTCTGTTGTACGATTAAAACTTGTTCATTTTCAGGTTTTTAAATCAGACCATAGTTCTGCATTGTGAGTCTTTCAGATCTCTATAAATAGTATTTATGTCTTCCTGGCTGAGGATCTCAGAGACACTCAACAATATTTGAATCTTAGGCTGGAGAACATTTCGTATTTTTTAGTCAGGAATAGTACATTTCCTTTCATGAATAGAAGCTTTTAGGAATTATATCATGATGTACAAATAAAGAGGCCCTCACGTGGTAAATAATCCACCATGTATGCATTGTGTACAGAACACGATGACTCTCGACCTCAGCCTGGCTTCCTGTGTAGAAGAGTATGGCAGAACCTGAGAGGAGAGAGGGATGGAGAGAAAGAACCCCAGCTCAGATCGCACGCATAATTCAGACTGCAAAGCAGGGCGGCTTCGTGGCATGCGGCATCAGTGGCACCAGGCCCATGCTGGGCTAATGCCCCACTGGTGAGTTTTGAAATTCTAAATACTTTTTGAACAAGGAGCCCTGAATTTTTATTTTCACTGGGCACTGCATATGATCTAGCCAGTCCTGCTGCGGAGCTTAACATATGTCTGAATAGTAAGAGAAGAGGTCAGTGGGGTCTCTCTTGGAAATACTGTTTGAAGCGGTTCTATAGGTCCTGCAAGCTGGGACTGCAGGATGTGGCCCCATGGGCTTCCCCAACGGTGGCCAACCGAGGCCAGCCTGGGAGGAGCAAGCGCTCTGCAGACCGTGGCGTTGGGAGCTCTACCTTTGAGGCCAGTGTCTGGGCGACAGCTGCTCACCCTGCACGGCCAAAGAATTTAGCTGCAAAAATCTAATTTGGGACTCCCTAATTAAACTAATGAAGTCAGAGCATTTTAATCTGTTCTTGGTGCAGCCCTATGTCTAATCCTAGAATAAATAGATAATTGTGACTTTGTGGCATATGTGTGCTGAGAAAAAATAATGTGTGCTGGTTTTTTTTTTTTTTTTTGGTGATATGTAAGTCAGGCAACATCTTTGTATCCTTTTTTAAAAGCTTGGGAAAGGAACTGATTTTCCTTAGCCAAATGCAATGTTTAAAACGAAGCAAAATTGTAGTGCCTTTAAAATCAATCACACTCCTATTTCACCATCCTTTACTCACTGCCATAAACAAGTCATGTCCAATAGTCCCAACCCCTGAAAGATCCTATCTGATCCTCAAATTTTTCTTGTTTTAAAGAACACTCATGAATAATAAATGCTACCACACAGATGTCGCCTAAAGAGGCTGAGGTTGGGGAAGTGCAGAGCGAGTCTTGTCTCCCTCCTTTAGCCTCGCATCCTACAAATAAGGAAAATCCACTGATTAGCCTTCAAACTATATCATGTTATTTCCCTGAGACACATACATCTTCATAATGTTGGAAAAGCCTATAAAATCCAGAAGCTAAAGGGTAATTCTGTTGAATCCTTCCATCGTTCTTCCCACCAAGACTGTTCTTTATTAAATATTTCTACCTCCTTTTCAAATAACTGAAATGAAGTCACTCTTACCTCCTTTGGAGTTTATTGATTTATTTACCAAATCTTTTAAATATTAATCTATTAGGCTACTTTTTTTTTGAGACGGAGTCTCACTCTGTCGTCCAGGCTGGAGATCGTCGCTCAATCTCTGCTCGCTGCAACCTCTGCCTCCCAGGTTCGAGCAATTCTCATGCCTCAGCCTCCCGAGTAGCTGGGTGACAGGCATTCGCCACCGTGCCTGGCTATTTTTTGTGATTTTAGTAGAGATGGGGTTTCACCATGTTGGCCAGGCTGGTCTTGAATTCCTGACCTCAGGTGATCCTCCAGCCTTGGCCTCCCAAAATGCTGGGATTACAGGTGAGGGCCACTGCATCCGGCCCTCAGATTATTTTATGCAGGAGAAATCTCTGTCCTATAGCCTCTCACTTTGCCTCTAGCTCAGCTAAGTACTAAATGCAAGGTTTTCATTTCAGAGCGACCTCCGAGAGTGCATGGACAGTCGGCACACTCCACCTCTACTAGCGGAGAGGAATGACTTCTCAAGTGAGTGGTGAACACCTGTTTATCATGCCCAAGGCTGGCTGCTCCAGCCAGGGGACGCAAAAATCAGCAAAACACAGACCCTACCTAGAGAGGACATGTGGACATTTTACCAATTTTCCTGAAAGTAAGTTTGTAATTTACAAATTTCCTTGACAAGATGTGACCAACCATCTTAATTTGCTGAAACGGAGGGATTTCCCAAGATACGGGACTTTCAGCTTCAAAATCAGGAAAGCCCTTGGCAAACTGGGAGGAGCTGGTTGTTCTACTGATTAAAAAGTAAATAGTATTACTGTGTATGTGGAAAAGAAAATACAGTACACAGGGCCAGGCATGGTGGCTCACACCTGTACTATCGGTGCTTTGGGAGGCTGAGGCAGGAGGGTCACTGGAGTGAGACCCCGTCTCTAAAAAAAGAAAGAAAATACAGCACACAAGCCCTGTTTGTGGGACCTCTGTCTGAGCCAACACGTGGCTTTTGTGGACCTTTCTGTGTGCACCCCACGAACACGGAGGCAGAGTGAGTTCCGTGGTTTGGTGACATGCTCAAGATGCACACCTTGAGCTCTGAGTCCCTAAGACTCAGGTGAATAAGGTGATAAGGACCAACTCAGGGAAAGGTAGGCTCTGCAGGAGACCTTCCAGAAGCCCTGTGGGTGGGGAGGAGAAGAGAGTTGCCCACATGAGAGGCAGTGCTTTGGGAGGACCCCCCGGGAGCACCCTTTGACTCTTCTCCCTTCTCTCTCTTGCTGGACTCCCCATCACCATCCCGTAACACTTGACTCCCTAGCGTCACCCCACAACACTGGACTCCTCCAACAGCAGGCAGCAGGGGCCATGGCGCTGCTCGGACTCCACTCCAGCCTCCCCTGCCACTCTAGGCTCCTCCTGCTGGTGACCCCAGCAGCAATGTCCTTCCTATACGCTGCTGTCTCTTGTCCTGGACATTGGATAAATCTCAACAGGACAGACATGCCGGAGAAAGCAAATTTTATCCCAAACACTACAGTCTCTCTTCAGAGAAGCCTTTGAAGGTGGGAAACATTACAGTAGACGGAACTGGAGGTTTTCATGAAGCCTGTGAAGAAATGCTGGGAAACTAGAGGAACAGAGACAAACAGCTCCTCTTTCCTTTTGTCTGTATTTTGATATTTGTTCTTGAACAGTCCCTTGTTTATTATCCTATGGTGTGTATTCCGTCCCCATGATGATGCCTACCGCAGAGCCAAAATGTGAAATGAGACTCATTGTCCACCACAGATGTGCTGCTAGAGGCTGGCGGGGCAGCGGTGAGGGAGGGAGACGCGTCAGCTGAGCCCATGACAAAGGGATGCTCTGTGTGTTGTTTACCATGACCTTCACGAGAGTCCAGATGGGGAGCTGCACACTCAAGGTCTGAAATCCACAACAAGGGAGATTCTAGGCAGAGAAGAGGAGAACGCAGTTGAGCTTGGAGAGATGAACTGGGTTGGAGTTCAAGGAGAGACGTAGTACTTCACTGTGGGCAGAGTCATTCGCTGAGCTGAGAACAAGTGCTTGTTCTTGGGCGGTTAACACATAACAAAGTCTTCTGGAGACAACAGATGCTTGAATCTTATTACCACTTAAGCTGATGTAAGATTGATATTAGCTTGGTTTAAGTGTGTCACTAGAATAACATTTTTTACTTCCATTTTAATTTTGAAGTTGAACTGGAAACAATTGTGAAAACAAGCATGAAATTAATTTCTTTATAATCTCTCAGTAGTAATATGACATCAATATCAATAGAGCTCATATTGAAGAACTATTTGACTCAAAAACAATTATGTGTCAGGCACTATGTTAATCTTAGAGAATTCACATAGGCATCTCCTAGTAAAATAAGCACTCTATTTAATTTTATTCCTTATTTAGTTGTCTGCATTCCTGACTGAGCTGAAAATTTCACAGGAATAGGGATCAAATCTGTCTGTATCTTTTATGGCTTGCACAGTACCCAGCAATCATATAGTAGCCACTCAATAAATACTTGTTCAATGTATGAGTATATGAATGGACATAGTTCATATGAGGCATGATCTCTGCCTTTAAATTGTGCAATCTCATAAAGAAAACAAATATAATCTTTAAAAAATCCATACAAAACAGACTGAATTAATTGACAAACAGATAATCACATTCATTCATTTATTCGGTCAACAAATATTTATGGCCAGGTGAGTTGGTTCACGCCTGTAATCCCAGGACTTTGGGAGGCCAAGGTTGGCAGAGCGCTTGAGCTCAGGATTTCAAGACCAGCCTGGGAAACATGGCAAAACCCCATCTCTATAAAAAGATACAAAAATTAGCCAGGCGTGATGGTGCACACCTGTAGTCTCAGCTACTCCGGAGGCATATGAAAAGATACTCCACATCATATGTCATATGTCATCAAGGAAATGCAAATGAAAACAATGGTGAGACGCCACTACGTATTTATTAGAATGGCTAAAGTCCAGAACACTGACAACACTAAATGCTGACAAGGATGTGGAGCAACAGGAACTCTCATTCATTGCTGGTGGGAATGCAAAATGGTACAGCCAGGTAGGGAGACAATTGGACAGTTTCTTATAAGACTAAACATATTCTTATCATACAATCCAGCAATTGTAGTTCTTAGTATTTACCCGATGAATTAAAAGCAATACACTTATGTCCACACAAAAACTTGCACACAAATGTTTGTGGCAGCTCTATTCATAACTGCTAAGACTTGGAAGCAACCAAGGTGTCCTTCAGTAAGTGAATGGACAAATAAATTGTAGTCCCTCCAGACAATGGAATATTATTCAGGACTAAAAAGAAACGAACTAAACTATCAAGCCATGAGAAAACATGGAGGAACCTTAAATGCATATTACTAAGTGAAAGAAGTCAATCTGAAAAAGCTGCATAATATATGATTTCCAACTATATGATACTCTGGAAAAGTCACAACTATTAAAAAAAATTTTTTTTAATGGGAGGAGGAAGGAACGAATAGGTAGAGCCCAGGATTGTTAGGATAGTGAAACTACTCTATATGGTACTACAATGGTGATTACATGTCATTGTACATTTGTCCAGCCCCATAGAATGTTCAATACCAAGGATGAACTAACGTTAACTATGGACTCTAGGGGATAATGATGTGTCCATGGAGGCTCATCGGTTGTAACAAATGTACCATTTTCTTGTGGGATGTTGATAGTAAGGGGACGTTTGGTGGGATGGGGCGGCAGGAGGTATATGGGAACTCTCTGTATCTTCAACTCAATTTTGCTGTGACTTTAAAGCTACTCTAAAAAAATAGTCTACTAAAAATGTATAGTGAGGAAATATATACAAATCAATAATTTCTATTCAGTAAATATTACCATAAATAAAATGAAAATTATAACACTTTAAAATACATTTATGTTTTAAACATTTAAAAATAGAAACACGTTAAAACATAATATGTTGAAATTATAATATTATAACATTTATTTTCACTGTTCCAAATGTAATCTCCCCAACCCCACAACATTTGCTTCAACACAAACAACTTTTCCCCATACCATCAACATCAACTGGTCTTCATGTCCCCATGGAGAGGGCAGCTAAGAAACTCAGCAGGATTCAGATCTCATTCATGTTATCCTTTGGATCCAGAAGGAAGAGCACCTCTCCCCTGTGCTAGTCCCAGCATCCATTGGTTTTCCTATCCTGGCTGGAGGGGCCTGTTACAAAGTGCTTCCTTTGGTTACGGCATTCGTGAGCTTTCTGGGCATTGTTTTGTTTTTGATTGCAGAGCAGGTGTAGCTTCTCACTGTAGGCAGCTAATAACTTCACCTGTTTCCCATCTGCCTTCACCGCTCTGAGTTTAACCTCTTACCGATGGGAAGAAAGTAGCAAATCAGGAAGCCCAGGCTGCCCGTGTGGAGGGCACATCGCTGGCTGTGGTTTCATGTGTCTCTGACAATAACCAGAGGTGGGTTTACTTTCCTCCTGAGTTGTTTTGTTTTGTTTTGTTTTTTGAGATGGAATCTCGCTCTCTCTCCCAGGCCAGAGTGCAGTGGTGCGATCTCTACAGATCACTGCAACCTCCGTCCCCCAGGTTCAAGCAATTCTCCTAACTCAGCCTCCGGAGTAGCTGGGATTACAGGCATGTGCCACCACACCCAGCTAATTTTTGTAATTTTAGTAGAGACGGGGTTTTGCCATGTTGGCCAGGCTGGTCTCAAACTCCTGACCTTAGGTGATCCACCTCGGCCACCCAAAGTGCTGGGATTACAGGTGTGAGCCACCATGCTTTGCCCTGAGTTCTTTATACCTGGGCTCCAAGTTGCTTAATTCATCACACTAGGAGCATGAAGCTCGATCAGAACATCTTTGTTTTCATCCTTTCCTAGTTCATCAAAACTTGCTGCTGCCACTACTCAGAGGCTCACGAGGATTGAGGGGCTGTGCTCTCATTTCAGATGTTCTTCCAGGTTACTACCAATGCCATTCCTCCAGGTTTCCACCAACGCCATTCCTCCTGCATGCCCCCCCACACGGCAAACTGTCCTCCATCAGAGCTCTGAGAGCCACAACTCCAGCGGTGCCTTCTAAGCCCCAAGTCAGAAAAGTTATGGCCCAAAGTCTGCAGCTAGCTATGACAAAGATGGGATTCTCTCCAGCACCCAGAAACTTTTGTGCCACCAAATTGTTCTGTTTCTCCAATCATTAGACTCTTTCACGTTCTTTGAACAGTTCCCATCAAAGTAAGTCATGAGTGGGTCACTTTTTGTATCAAATCTTGATTCTCCTTTGTCTCCTGAGAGCAGAATGTTTTCCTGGATAAATTGCTTTCATCTTGCCACTCTATGTGTTTCAATGACCTATTGCTGAATAACAAATCACCGTGAAACATCGTGACTCAAAGTAACACTTCAGTGATTTCCCATGGTCCTGTGACCTGCATGGGTGGCTCTTCATGGGTGTCCCCATGGATTGCTCACACCAGTGTGTCTGTCTTGGGGCTGGGCTGGCCAAAAGGACCATGAAGGTGTCTTGTACATCTGAGGGCTGGGTGCTGGCTGTACACTGGAGATCATGGGTTCGCTCCCCACCCCAGGTCTCTCTGTCCCCGTGTAGTGTCTCATCCTCCATGGTTCCCCGTGTCGCTGCTCTCTCCAGGAGAACAGTTTGGGCTTCCTCACCCCATGGCGGCTGGGTTCCAAGAGCACGAACATGAAGCTTTCAGGCTTTCCCAAGAACTGGCACAGAGATTCTGCATTCTATTAGCCGAGCGAGTCACGAGGCCAGTGCAGATTCAAGGGGAGGGGAAGCCGCTTGTACCTCTCAGTGATAGAAGTGGCAAAGAATCCTTAATCCACCACACTGTGCCACAGTCCTGCCCTCAAACTCACTCCCAAATGGCAAAGAGTAAACAAACAATCATCTTTCTGGTGTCACGTGCTTCTTCACCAGATGTTCCTGTGTCTCCTCATGTGCTTGCGTTCAGGCTTGGGGCAGCTTTCAGGAGCCCTGAGTGAAGTTCACCGAACAGACCTTTGCAGAGCCCAACACAGAAGCATGTTAGTTAGCAGTGAATAAACGCCTCGACTTCTTCTGCCTCCACTGCTTCTTCAGGTGACTGACAATTCCACCTGACTTAGGCACCAGGTTTGTTCCCAGCTCAGAATGCCTTTGAGTCAGAGAAGTTCTGCCGTGGTGTTTGTCACCCGTGTTCCAGCTGCTTCAGTAGACCTGTGCGACGGAGATCAACTCTGGTGGCTGCCTCCTCTCATGCTGAGGAAGGCCTTGGGATGGGGCATTTTCTGCGTCAATGTGGCCAGGCCACCAGATATTTAGTCAAACACGTCTTGATGTTGCTATGAAGGCATTTTTAGATGCGATTTACAGTTAATCAGTAGACTTGAGTAAAGCAGATGCCCCTCCCTAATGGGGTTGGGCCTCATTCAATCTGTTAAAGGAGTTAAACAATGGAGGCCTCCTGAAGAAGAGGGACTGCTGCTTCCAGACTGCCCCTGCACCTGAGCTACATCAACTCTTGCCTGGGTCTCCTGCCCCACGAAATTTGGACTTCCCAACCCCCACAATCACATGAGCCAATTTCTTTTTGAGTGTGTGGGGATGGGGTTCTGGAAAAGGGTCTTGCTCTGTCACCCAAGCTGGAATGCAGTGGCACAATCTCAGCTGGAGTGCAGTGGCACAATCACAGCTTACTGCAGCCTCCACCTCAAGGTTCGAGCAATCCTCCCTCCTCAGCCTCCCGAGTAGCTGGGACTACAGACATGTACCACCACACCCAGCAAATTTTTGTATTTTTTTCGTGGAGACAGGGTTTTGTCATGTTTCCCAGGCTGGTCTTAAACTCCTGGGCTCAAGCAATCCACCTGCCTCAGCCTCTTGAATTGCTGGAATTATAAGCATGAGCCACTGCACCCAGTCCAATTTCTTAAAATATATCCCTCTCTCTTTTTACACCCATCCTGTCAGTGTAGAGTGTTTCAGATATGTGTGGCTGTTTCTCTGGAGAACCCTAATTAATGCGGGCCTTGCAGTGCCCTCCAGGTGGGAGAACTGGATGGGTGGGAGGCTCAGGGAGCTGAAGTTGGAGACATGGCCCCCAAGTGGTCCTCCCTAAGCTCCACCAGAGGCAGGAGTAAAAACAGACCTGGCAAGAAACAGCACCAATGTAGAGAAAGGTCCAATGCACATCCTGAGTGAGGGGCTGAGGGAGCTGGAGGGACAGAGGGCCTGGACCCTGCTGACTTCAGCATCCCAGGGCTCCTGCCCTGAGCACGCACCCTCCGCCTCCCATCCAGTGTGCTCAGAGGATCTGTTCAGCAGAGAAAAACTGTGAATAGAGAGAGCATAGTTTGTTTGGCATTCAGGCTCTCTTTTTATTAATAATATTTATTCACCACGAAGTGCCAAGCATTCTGAAAGACTACCATGTATCAGTGAGCTTCTGTTACAGTAGTGATTCATAACCAACAACCCCAGATCTCAGTGGGCAGGAACCAGAAACAGTTCTCCCTCACAGACACGCGCCTTCCCTCACGGCCACCCTCCTATTTCATTCTCCACATGGAAATATTCCTGGCACTCAGAACTACTTTGCATACCTGCTGTGCTCTCCTAGGAAAGGCTGGGAATTTGGCTTCATTTTGTCATCTGAGGCCCTGTATCTCCTCAGTTGTAGGTCACTTGACCAGCTGTGTTCAGCAGAACCATATGAAGCAGTGGGTAAAATCACGGCCAAACCTCTAAGAGAGGCCAGACACGTGCCGTTTCTCCCTTTTCTTTCATTGCCGGGTGCAATCATGTGTTCAGTATTCCAAAGAATTGGCTGCTAACTCACACATTTTCAGGGCAATAGTAGCAGTTCCTATGCTGGGTTCATATGTGATTACTGCAATTACTATTAATAATAGCCCACACATCATCCGAATGCCTGACGTGCTCTCAGCGTGACCCCCAGCCTGCAGTGTGGGGTACGCTGCTTCAGAGCACTGTTTGTGCCTATGCATGTGTATCTACACATCCGCACATGTGCACGGTGAACCCTTGCTCAGCTGTGAGATGGCCTGTGCCAGTCCCCATCTGGCCATCCTTTCTGAACCCTCCATCCTCTGGGCAATTTCCGGTACCCAGGCCTTCCCTGGTGTTCTGGCAGAGTGGATCTCTGTTCTGGGCTTCAGAGACGACAACTATCACGACTACCACTGCTGGGTGAATACGTATGAGACGAAGATCCTTACACGTGAACTCTCTTACTTCATTCTCATCATAGCCCATTGAGGTAGGTGTTGCTATTCCCATTTATGAATGAGAAAACCTGAGGCTAGAAGTGGTAATTCAGTTACCCAGAGCTGGATGTGAGTTAGGGCAGGTCCCAAGACTCTCATCAGCGTCAGAAAATAGAAGTCTTTCCATCCACTTTAGTACAGTCTCATTTCTGTAATTAAAAATGTCCAATTTCCTGCAACAGTTGAATCTCCAACTTAATTTAAAGGGACGTGCTTCTCCAGACAGATTTGGTCTGTAAATATCAATTTACACTAAAAGGAACCAGGGCTCCTTGGAGAAATGATCGGTGTCAGAGTTGGGGCAGAAAATGTACAAGATGAGCCTAAAATTTCTTGACCCTGAAGGCAAGGAAATAATCAGACCACATCTTCAAAACAACACAGGACCCAGCCTGAAGGTGCACCAGCTCACCGAAGAGGAAAACCTGACCATCATAAAAAGCAAGATGATGGCAATCAAATACAGGAAACCCATGGGCTTACAGTAACACTAAATCAAACCAAATACCAAACTTATCAGCTCCCTTTGGAGGCTGCCGGACACCTACACATTATTCTGAAAATGGGTATATAACAGAGAAGAATCCAGCATTATTCTGATGTGTGTTTGTTCGCTTGTTTGTTTGTTTGTTTTTGAGACAGTCTTGCTCTGTCGCCCAGGCTGGAGTGCAGTGGCACCATCTCGGCTCACTGCAACGTCTGCCTCCCAGGTTCAAGTGATTCTCCTGCCTCAGGCCCCTGAGCAGCTGGGACTACAGGAGCCTGCCACTACACCCGGCTAATTTTTGTATTTTTAGTAAAGATGGGGTTTCAACATGTTGACCAGGCTGGTCTGGAACTCCTGGCCTCAAGTGATTTGCCTGCCTTGGCCTCCCAAAGTGCTGGGATTACATGTGCGAACCACCGTGCCCAGCCCTATTCTGCTTTTTCATATACAGACTGCATTTCAGAGTAACCAGTCAGTCAATAGGGGAAAATTCTGCTTAATAGAAGAACCCACCTAATTGATAGCAAAGTAATTACATTGTTAGAAAATCACAATTTTGCAACCCCCGAAAGAAATAGTGGAGCTTCACGGCAATCATTTGTGGCTGCTAAAATCTATCGGGAGAAAAGCCATGTGCTAAGAGGCCTATCCCATGAATGAAAGGCAAGGGTCCTGTTTAGACCCTGATTTGAATAAACCTGCTGAAAAATTCATTTCTGAGTCCAGCGGGGAAATTGAACACAGACTGCCTATTAGATATTAGATATTACAGGAATAGTATTAGTTCGGTTGGGTGTGATAATGTTATTGTGGTTATGGTTTTTCTTTTAATATCCTTATCTGTTAGAGACATATACTAAAATACATACCAGTAAAGTGATGCAATGTCTGGGATTTGCTTTAAAATACTCTAGGAAAAATAGTACCAGGGCAGAATAGATAAAACGTAAAAGGCAGAATACTGATAATCGTTGAGAGTAGGGGATGAGTGAATGGGGGTTCATTACTATAGTTTTTTTGTGTATATGTGAAAATGTTCATAATAATTAAAAAAAAATTTATAATGTTAAAGCATCTCCCAGCTTGATGCTTCTTTGGGCTGGAAGGTATAGAGGGAAAACAGGGGTTCCTGTTTCTCCATAAGTTTTCCATCTCCTCCTTACCCAGTGTTCCAAAGGAAAAGTAAGGATAGGAACTTCCTCACCCAACAGGTGCCTTTGTGATCAAAGGTTGGTGTTTTCTGGGCCTGGGAGAGGTCATAGCTCCTTTTCCTTCGGGGTTGGGTGGATTTTACTTTATTTTGTGGAGACTCTCCTTTACTGGGGCTCTCCCACCCACAGGTCTCCTAGCGTGGGCATCAGCTCCTCTGGCTGGCCGCTGGTTATCTCCCCCTCCCCACCCCATTGCCCCATGCATTTGGGTTTCCAGCCTGGCCTTCTCAGATGTCAGCCGTTTACGATGGCTTTGGGTGGGTTCCCTCTTCCATGGAGACCACACCTCATCCTAGCCCAGTGGCTCAGCAACGGGATTGACTTCTGGGTCTCCTCATTTGTTTCCTTTCCAAATCATCTCCTAAGAGATACAAATAGGGACACTTGACTGGGGTGGTATCTGGGGTCATGAGTGGGAACAACAGCAGATCCTGTCACCTTCTGGGGACTGGTGCCATTTCTTGGCTCAGGTTGTCAGTAGAGGAACCCATCCACCCTCCTATCTACCCATCCTCTCAGTCTTGTGTGCAACAGGCTTCCCCAGGCTAAATCCACCACTGTGGGCCTGTTCCAGGAGGCCTGGGGGTGTGTTGGTGTCTGCTACACCAGTCAGGGAGCTTTTGGCAGCAAGTAACAGAAAACATGACTAAGAGCGGCTAAAGCAAAGGGGGTTGTTATTACATATACTAAGTATAGAAGAAGACAGTTCTGGCCGGGCATGGTGACTCACACCTGTAATCCCAGCATTTTGGGAGGCCGAGGTGGGTGGACCACGAGGTCAGGAGAGCGAGTCCATCCTGGCAAACACAGTGAAACCCCATCTCTACTAAAGATACAAAAATTAGCCGGGCATGGTGGCGGGCGCCTATAGTCCCAGCTACATGGGAGGCTGAGGCAGAAGAATGGTGTGAACCCGGGAGGCAGAGCTTGCAGTGAGCCGAGATAGCACCACTGCACTCCAGCCTGGGTGACAGAGCGAGACTCCATCTCAAAAAAAAAAAAAAAAAAGGAAGAAGAAGAAGACAGTTCCATATTGATCCAGTGATTTGATGGTATTGAGGCTCTGCATTGCATCAGCTTCTCTGCTGTCTCTGTATTTTCTCCTCTTGGTCACAAGGTGGCTGCCACAGTTTCAAGCATCATGTCCTCACACGAAAATATGCCAAGGCAGGAAGGAAAGGGTAAATCCTCTTCATGGACCTCTATTTTCAACAGAATGGAAAACCTTTCACCAAATTCCCCAACAGACTTTACATTTCACTGGCCAGAATGGGGCCCCATATCCCCACTCCCCACGGCCCCAACCCAATCCCTCTCTAAGGGGACTGGGATTCTCATGGTGGGTTTAGACTAATGATCTTTCCTGTGGAACTGCTTCCATCTTCCCTCAATCAGCCTATCCCAGAACAAAATTGGGAGTCTGTTAGCAAGGGAAAGGCGGGGACTGGCTGTTGGTGAGCACCCACACTGTCACCACAGGCACCAAACACCACCTACTTCCACCTCGTAGCGCTGCCCAAGGCAAGTTCTAAGACCGCATTCATCAGTCCTTCTGAGTTGAAATCAGTCATGTACGTGACTGAGGTGACAGGAACGAAGCTGAGTTCTCCAGTGTGAAGAGGTTTGTTCTTGCCTCACGGGCCCTGACGTGCCGAATAAGCTGAACGCCGAACAAGCTGAACGAAGAGTGGGAAACAGGCCCGGTGCTACTCCAGGACATGAGCTCCGGGGCTGCAGGGCGGGGCTCCAGCCATGCCCCTTCACTGGGCAACACTGCCAGTCTGGTTTTGCATGTGCCTCAACTTCCCCAGAAGGAAGCCTGGGTCTGCTGAACCAGGGAGGCGGGAATGGATGGAGTCAGGGCAGGGAAAGCGTAGGGGGTTGTGGCATTCAGCTAAGGACCAACACGGCTGTGACACAACAACAAAACACAAACAGCCTTTAGCATACATACAGGGAGCAGTGGGGACATAAGGTGAAAATCCACCGGAACAGTGTGATCGAGGGGTGGAGGAATCTACAGTGCCTGCAGATGCAGCTGCCAGGACGCCCTGAGGAGCGGACTCAGAGGGCAATGAGATGAGAGTTGAATCCAGAAGGAAGAGAGAGAAAACAGTGAGTGGAGGTAGAGAGGGTGGGGAGGGACTGCAGAATGGGGAGGGAAAAGGGTCCTTTCCCCTGGGTTTGCACGTTCACTCTTAGAGGCTGGACTTCTCTTTGTTTTCTCCTGAAAGGAAGTTAGTTAGGGGGAGCTTATGTCCACGTTAAGAGGCTGGTGGTGGGAGAGCCCCAGCGAAGGAGCGTCTCTAAACTAGTTAGTTTCTGACGATCACTGAAGCAGGTTATAGTGTGGCTTGTTTTCATTAGTTTGAATATCCATGATCTGGGCTTGGGGGTGAATTTAACTTTCACCACTGTCATACACGAATCAGACCCTCCTCTTGGGGAGTCTGAATGTGAAATACAGAGAGTTAGAAAATAGGGTCAGTACAGCGGAAGGGAAGGCAGGAGCAGAGCCCTGGAGACCCCGGAGCCTGGGAAAGCATTGAGGCGAAGAAGCAGCGGCCACAGGATCCCTGGAGAAATAAGTCATGTCCGGGTGGAGAGGGAGTGCCAGCACCAGGGAGGGGAGCGGTGCTGAGACACAGAAGGGAGGTCAGTGCTCCTGCTACCCCAGGAACCACACAGCCCCGTCCCTACAGCTGCCCTGCACTCAGAATGAGAAAGCTTCCCTCTATCCTCCTGACCCCTGCCAGGTGACACATCCCTCATTTCTTTATTTCCTCATGTGTCCCTTTAATAAACCCTCCTTACTTAAAGTAACCAGATAAGCACCTTTCTTTGACTCTAAAAGAGCTCATTAAGATCATCATCCTGTACTTGCTTCTCCATTTTGATCCTGAATCAATAAGAACATTTTTCCCACGGTGAAACATATTCCAGTTTTCTATTCATGAATGTCGTCATTGCTGGGACTTTGGTATGCATGGATGGTGCCTGTGTGTGGACAAAAACATAAATTCAGTAGTTTATTCACTCACCACGCATGTTTTTAACACGCACACCGGGTGCCAGGTGATTAAGCTCCGGAGGTGAAGAAGATGGTATTAAAGGGTTATGATTCTATCTAGAATATGTTATGCCTCAGAAAAGAGCGTAGAAAAAACTGAAACCAAAGACAAAGGAACTATGGAGGAAGACAGATTTAAAAGACATTCACTGGCTTAAGGAAGAAGAAAAGAGAAAGGATCACAAGCCCATCCGTCTCTGTGGGGGACAGGAAAGCAATGAAGGTCCATCCATATGTGCACAGCACATGTCCCTCAGTGCCACTTGGTCCTCTCCAGGGTGGTGGCTGTCCTCAGGGGCAACGTGAAAAGTCTCCTGCCAGCACCCCTGATGCACAGCCCTCTCCACCCTGGTGCTTCCATCATCTGAGTCTCTGTCCGCAGGTGCGGCGCCGGCATCAGGGATGCTGCCTGTCTGCTGGGAAACAGCAGCTAGGTGTGTGGCTTTTAAGATTGAAAAGATAGGCCAGGCGCAGTGGCTCACACCTATAATTCCAGCATTTTGGAAGACTGAGGCAGGTGGATCACCTGAGGTCAGGAGTTCGAGCCCAGCCTGGCCAACATGGTGAAACCCTGTCTCTACGAAAATTACAAAAATTAGCCGGGTATGGTGGCGTGCACCTGTAGTCCTCAGGAGGATGAGGCAGGAGAATCGCTTGAACCTGGGAGGTGGAGGTTGCAGTGAGCTGAGATTGCACCACAACACTCCAGCCGGGGCAACAAGAGCAAAACTCTGTCTCAAAAAAAAAAAAAAGAAAAGAAAAAAAGAAAGAAAATTGAAAAACAATAAAGGTGTATGTGTCCAAGTGTGACTATTAACAGCACTGTAAATGATGTATCTGAAAGAGCCATCTAGACACGTGTGCTTTTGCATGCCAGGGTTTCAGAGGTCATCCAAGGAAAGGAAAGGAACCAGACTTGTGTGTCAGACACCAGGTCTGTGCCGGAATGAGACAGCGCGGAAGCACCTGCTGCTCACATTTAGAACAATAGAGGAGTTGGGGCGGGGGCAGGTGTGTAGCAGCTCATTGGCTGCCTGATTCAAGGCCGAAATGAAAGGCTGGATGCCTTTGCACTTCACTTACATGGTTTTCTTTTTAGAAAGTGGTGTCACCTGGAAATCCAGTGATTCGTGCACTCTCTCAGAATCTTTCCAACCTGCTGTGAGAAATGTGCGCTAAGTGCACTTTTAAAAAGGAGTCAAGAACGATTTTTCTTACTGCAGTAGTCTGACTTCACACTCGAATAATGATCTTATGCTCACCTTGACTGTTTTCATGTCATCGCTGCCTGGACTCACATACTGCATGGGAACTGCTCAAAGACAGTAGCAGCCACTGGGTAGTTTGTGAAATGCTTCATTCCACACCACCCTCGACGACCCTGCTCTTATTAGTACAAGTGAGAACCATCACCGCCGGCTTGAACCCACCCACGAAGAAACACGGGCTCGGGAGGGGAAGCACTGGGTAAGAAACAGAGCCTTGACTTTCAACTCACAAGCCATGGGCCTTCAAAGAAATTAACCTAATAATCTGAATAAAACATAATAAAGCAAAAAAGTAAAGTTTTTGGATAAAGACTGTGGATTTTTTTGACTCTTCATACTAACACAATTCTCACCCCTCTGGCTGAGTTCACCTGACCCAAGACTGCAGAGCTTTGCTTCACTTCTTCCAGGAGCACACGAGACCTGTGAGGCTGTGTCTTGAGGAGTGACTAGGAGATTGGCCCAGTCCTGTTTGCTCATGTATGTTATGTATTGATACCAAGGACACTCCTTTCTGTCAGATGGAAAGAGTCATTGATCTACAGGAACAAGAGCTCCCTTCTCCTCCCTGGCCATGCTACCCGATGCCCATGAGTACTCCACAGTCTCCAGCCAGAGGCACGTCTCACTCGGGGCTTGTCCAATTATCTGGATAGCAAATGGAGAAAAACAAACCACCCATCACCCACAAAATAGATCTTCCAACTGCTGCTTTTAGAAAAGCTCTTTGGACCCTTTTCACAAGATGGCACCAAGGGTGAAGAAGGAAGCTTCTGCCCCTCCTAAAGCCACAGCAAAGGCTCTGAAGGCCAAGAAGGCAGTGCAGAAAGGCATCCACAGCCACTAAAAAGGAAGAAAGAAGGGAGAAGAGGAAGAAGAAGAAGAAGAAGAAGAAGAAGAAGAAGAAGAAGAAGAAGAAGAAGAAGAAGAAGAAGCAGCAGGAGGAGGAGGAGGAGGAGGGGAAGGAGGAGAAGGAGAAGGAGGAGGAGGAGGAGAAGGAGAAGAAGGAGGAGGAGGAGAAAAGAAGAAGAAGAAAGAAGAGGGAAGAAGAAGGAAGAAGAAGAAGGAAAAAGAAAGAAGAAGAAGAAAGAAGAAGAAAGAAGAAGGAAGAAGGAAGAAGAAAGAAGGAAGAAGCAGCAGCAGCAGTGCACACTGGTTCAAGACACTGCAACTCTGAAGGTAGCCAAAATATCCTTGGAAGAGTGCCCCCAGGAGAAAGAAGCTTGACTACTATGCCGTCACCAAGTTTCTGCTGACCACTGAGTCCGCCATGAAGACAGAAAACAGCAATACACTGGTGTTCATTGTGGATGTTAAAGCCAACAAGCACCAGATCAAACAGGCTGTGAAGAAGCTCTATGACATTGATGCCGCCAAGGTCAACACCATGATTCGGCCTGATGGAGAGAAGAAGGCATATGTTCCACTGCTCCTGAAGACCATGCTTTGGATGGTCAACAAAATTGGGATTATCTCAACTGAGTCCTGCTGGATATATATACATAATACATATATAAAATTTCACCAGAAAAATAAATAAATAAATAAAAGCTCTTACAGGGCGGGTGCGGTGGCTTACACACTTTGGGAGGCCAAGGCTGCTGGATAACCTGAGGTCAGGAGTTTGAGACCAGCCTCACCAACATGGTGAAACCCTGTCTCTACTAAAAATACAAATATTAGCCTGGTGTGGTGCTGTGTGCCTGTAGTCCCAGCTACTAGGGAGGCTGAGGCAGGAGAATCGCTTGAACCAGGCAGGCAGAGGTTGCAGTGAGCCAAGATGGTGCCACTGCACTCCAGCCTGAGTGACAGAGTGAGACTCCATCTCAATAAATAAATAAATCAGCTCTTACATTTGTCTGGTTGACGCTGTGGCTACGTCACCACCCGCTCTGCCTGGCACAGTGCTTGGCCCCCAGGAGAGATTCAGTAAGTATTTGTTGAGTGAGCGATTCACACTGCACGGCCTCTGTCCATCTGCACACGGTTGTCCCAGCTCACTTTACCTGCACTGCCCCTCTAAGTAAGACCACTTGCGCAGGACCAGTGCAGGATACAGGTGTCTCAGCACCTGAGGCCGGAATTGAAGGGAGCATGAAGGTCCTACAGGATGGGCCAAGCTTTCAGAGGTGGTGTGGATAGCAGGAGCTCCATAGAGACCACACCAGCATCGTCTCTTCTATTTCCACTTTTAGAATAAATGAAGTCACTCTCCTGCTTAAAACCTTCCAGGAATTTCCCCCTTTTTCTTAGGGTGATCAAGTCTGAATTCCTTAACCCAGTCTACCTACCCCTCGCGGCTTCGCTCTTGACGCTCTGTCCTAACCCACCTCCCGCCACTGTCCCCTTCATCCACTGGGCTCTGGCCACCTGGCTTCCAAGTGCCACCCGCTCGCTTGCTGACTCAGGCTCAGCCTCATCTGTCCTTCACAGCACTCTCTCCATTGGAAACAGATGCTCACTGATGTAAGCCTCTCCCTTCAGACCATGAGCTCCACGAGGCAGAACCTCATCCGTCTTGCTCATCATCATCCCCACGAGAGGCAAAGTAGCAAAAGCCAAGCCAAGCTTGCTCATTCCAGCAGAATTTCACAAAGCCCCTGACTCTGCGACGACATACAGCAGCTCTCCGAAAAGATGCTTTGAAGACAGAACAGGATAGAGCACGTGGCTCCCTGTGTCTCTTGTCAGAGTCACTATATTCCTTAAAAGATAAATGACCATAGTCCTTGCCTTTTCCTACACAACATGTCTGATGGGGTTAGGGATTATTCCTCTGTAATGTATAACCAGATGTGCTCTTACACCCAAACCTTGATGTGATTCTGTGTCAGTGTAACATCTGCGCAAGTTTGATGTGATTTTTGCACATGCTGAATTTCCACCACCTGCATATAAGCTGTAGGCTAAATACTGTGGTGGAGCATTTGACAGAACCTCTCTAAAGGGCTGCTTCTGGGCTCTAGGCCCCAGTCAGTAAGACTTTTTGTGTATGCTTTATTTTAAAAATTTTTTTTTTTTAGAGATGGGGTCTTGCTATGTTGCCCAGGCTAGTCTTGAACTCCTGGGCTCAAGTGATCCTCCTGCCTCAACCTCCCAAAGTGCTGGGATTACAGATGTAAGCCACCATGCTTGGCCTAAGACCTTTGTTTTTTGTTTTTGGGTTTTTTGGGGGGTGGTTTTGAGACAGAGTGAAACTCTGTCACCCAGGCTGGAGTGCAGTGGCACAATCACAGCTCACTGCACCCTTGAACTCCTGTGTTCAAGCAATCCTCCCACCTCAGCCTCCTGAGTAGCTGGGACTACAGGCATGCCCCACCATGCCCAGATACTTTTTGTATTTTTTGTAGAGTTGGGGTTTCACTATATTGCCCAGGCTGGTTTCAATCTCCAGGCCTCAAAGGATCCACCTGCTTTGGCCTCCCAAACTGTCGGGATTACAGGCTTGAGCCACCATGCCTGGCCTCAACCTAAGACCTTTGAATAACACTAACTTTAAATCTTTAAAAGCTTGACTTTTTTTCATTAATTGGCACCCAGTAACATTACCTGTCACAGCGCAGATAAGCACTGAATATTGGAAGGAAGGGAAGGAAGAAGGTGGTGGGGTGGGGGGCAAGGAAGGAGGGAAGAGGAGAAGGGGTGGGAGGCAAAGACAGTGGGGGACGCTCCTTACTTTAGGAAGGCCCCTCCTTCCTACCCATGGACTTACAGATATCACAGAGACAGGCAGGGAGGAATTAACGAATAGCCTCCAAAAGACGATTCATTTCATTACATCCCATGCTCTGCAAAGAAACAGTCATTTTAGGAACTTTTCTCACGAAATTATATTGGTTTTATGGTATTGACTGCATTTTAATATTAGTCTGTTTCATTAAAGACAAATGCTTTCAAAAGCTTCCCACTGGAAACATGCCCTGGCCCAGATAGCATTGTGCTAAGCCTCTTAAATAAGCCATTTCTATAAAATCACCAATTCCCTCATTCTGAGCATAATGATGCAGGCTTTCTGACAGAAACTCAAAGTCAGGCCTGTTGTCACTGGGTTTTTCTAGGTTTTGTGAAGAGGCCACCCCTCACGTGGACTGGTAAGGGGCATTTTCCAAACCTCCTGGTTTCGTGGAGAAGGTAAGTCTAACACCAGCGTTTAGTACTCAAGGAGCCCTCGCCCTGTGCCAGCACTGGGAGAAGCAAGGCATGACTGGGTGAAGCTCTGCTTTGATCCACGTTCTGTTGTCCAACGGGTGGCCTCAGGTGGGGACTTCCTTTCCTCTGTAGAGTGAGGACTATGATACTCCCCATCTCGGGCAGTGACAAGGATCAAGGGTCAGGATGCTGAGTGGCCCATGAAGAAGGCTCTGAAGGCTGCGCGCGGTGATTCACACCTGTGATCCCAGCACTCTGGGAGGCTGACGTGGGCGGATCATTTGAGGTCAGGAGTTTGAGACCAGCCTGGCCAACAGGGTGAAACTCTGTCTCCAGTTAAAAAAAAAAAAAAAAAATTATCTGCGTGTGGTGGCAGGTGCTTGTAATCCCAGCTACTGGGGAGGCTGAGACAGGAGAATCCCTTGAACCCGGGAGGCGGAGGTTGGTTGCAGTGAGCCAAGATTGTGCTACTGCACTCCAGTCTGGGTGGCAGAGCGAGACTCTGTCCCAGAAAAAAAAAAAAAAAGCCTTTGATATAAAAGTTGACTGTTCTCGTTCAAGAAACCATCCAAGTGCATCCTCACAGGAAACTGACAATGGATGTGCAAGTATGAGTGCCACAGGCACGTATTTGCTGCTGTACGATTCTCATTGTGCAGAGGAGGAGACTGAGGTTTAGCGGAGTGATGCTAAGAGACAACTGTGGGAAGTCACCCTGACAATGTCAGGTCCTGGGGCAAAGGCAGGATTTTCACCCATGGGCCTGTCCTTCCAGCCCATGCTGTCCCTCAGGTCTGGGTCTGGAAGGAGAAGACAGCCACAGCTGTGTGTCCCTGCACCAGAATTGCCTTAACCCATGCAAAAACAGGTGAGATGCCAGAAGCTGCCACCGGCCGGTCTCCCCCATGGCCCAGCGGTGCTTTTCTCTCTCCAAAAACGAGCAGCAGACAAGGCAGCGGGGTCCACATTTTCACACTGGCTCACGAGCTCTGTGACCTTGGGAATGTCACCTCATCTTTTTCATCTTCAGATTCCTTAACTGTGAAATGAGAAAAACACATCCTGCTACACATAATCTAAAGGCTTATGGCGAAGATAGAATGGGATGATAAATGGTCCCATTCCTTACACATTTTGAAGGATTCCACACATGAAGTCTTTGGGCTTTGGGGTTTTTGGTCCAGCAGTCTCTCTGTGGTAACAGAAGCTCAGGCAGCCCTGGCTCCCGTGGAGTGGCCCCAGGACCTTGGTCCAAGTCCTTGGAACCTGTCAGACTCTCCTTCCCCCTTTGTAACTGGACAGTAAGCATGTCCCCTTCCTGGGGTATTGCAAGGGCTAAATGAGAAGGATTGTGAGGAGCTGTGTAAAGTGTAAAACTCTACCCAAGGGTGAGATGTTATTACTCCCTCTTTAGGGGCAAGGTCTGTTTTTCTTCCTCGCATGGCACTGTAGTTGCTTAATTGTGTGACCCTAGGGCAGGAGGGAAAATTAGAACTATCCAAAAGTTTCATGTCATTTCCTTTTTGTTTTTTTTTGATTTTAGAGACAGGATCTGACCCTGTCTTTCAAGATGGAGTGCAATAGCGTGATTATAACTCGCTGCAGCCTTGAACTCCTGGGCTCAAGCAATCCTCCTCCCTCAGCCTCCCAGCGTGCTGGGATTACAGGCCCCCAGCCTCATGTCATTTTCTTTTTTCTTTTTTTTTTTTTTGAGACGGAGTCTCGCTCTGTCACCCAGGCTGGAGTGCAGTGGCCGGATCTCAGCTCACTGCAAGCTCCGCCTCCCGGGTTCACGCCATTCTCCTGCCTCAGCCTCCTGAGTAGCTGGAACCACAGGCGCCGCCACCTCGCCCGGCTGGTTTTTTGCACTTTTTAGTAGAGACGGGGTTTCACCGGGTTAGCCAGGATGGTCTCGATCTCCTGACCTCGTGATCCGCCCGTCTCGTCCTCCCAAAGTGCTGGGATTACAGGCTTGAGCCACCGCGCCCGGCCGTCATTTTCAAATTCCATTTCAGACTCCCTCTCTTCCGTGCACAGTACTGATGCCAGTGAAGCAGAGTGGAAACCAGTGTTCATGACCACAGCCGCTCCCAATAGAGCCCGCCCAGGGCTGCACGTAGGCTTTCCAACCGCACGGGCACGTGTAATCACAGTCACAGAGCTCTGACTTCCTGAGAGCAATTTCAGAAGGAAAATGTATGACTGATCAAATATTTCTGGAATACAGATTCTGCACATTTCGATTAAAAATAATATTTAGGAAATATTCCAGGCTTTTGGTTGAAAGTGAAACATGAGGGTCATAAATATCTCATCGAGCTCATTAGGCCGGCCACGGTCCTCATGCCACATCAAGTAGGTCTCAAGCTCTGGGCTTCATTCATCACATGACTCTGTGATTATCTCGAAACCAGCAGCGAGTCCCTTTGTGGGAGTGATGATTAAAGAAGACATTCATAACTAAGAAGTTTCAAAGCCCATCTGTGCTGCTGACATGTGAAGAAATGCTGGGTGTGTGCAAACTGAGAAAGTGGTGTTTGGACTCCCCCAGTAGCTGTGGCGTGGGGTGAAAACTATATTTGGAAAAGGGACGGTGTTGTGGCAGGGTGGGTCCCACACTCACCCCCTCCCCTAAATAAGCAGAGAGGAAGGCCTCCGCTCTCTCCACACCTGAGCTGCTGCTTTTCCAGAACCGTTCACACTGCAGGGAGGGAGGTGAGGACAACATTGAACGGGACTCAGTGAATTCAGCCTGACAGAATCATGTCGGCGTCACCTTTAGCTATCGTTAGTGTTAGTGTATTTTATGTGTGGCCCAAGACAGTTTTTCTTCTTCCAGCGTGGCCAAGGGAAAGCCAAAAGATTGGACACCCCTGCTTTATAGCAACACAAAGCAGACTAAGACACCCCCATTCCAACAGTCTTGAATGAAAGCTTCCTTGCCATTTTTAACAAGTTCAGAATAATTCCTCTTTACCAGTTCCAATTCTACCCCAAAACTTAGTTGCAAGAAACCACCATCTGGTTTTGCTCGCAGTATGGGAGGGGGATGGGAGCAGTCTGTCTCGGACCTATGAGGAGTCAGCTGGGAGCTGGGGCTGAGCAGCCACTTCCCCGATGGCATCTTCACTTCCACGTCTGGCACCTCGGGACTTCCTGGCCTCTCCCTCTCTTCCTGGCAGCTTCTCGTCCAGGGCTTCACACCGTGGCGTTTCCAGCATGGTGAGTGCAGGCTTTCCTGAGACATCTTCCTTGGCGTGGCAGCTGACATTCCTGACTGAGTGTCCTAGCAGGGCCTGGAGAAACTGCAGAGCTGGAAGTCCCACATGTCACTTCTGCCACATGCTAGTGACTAACCGAGTCTCTGAGGATGGCTCAGAGTCAGAGGGAGGGAGGAACAGACTCCACTCCCAAAGGGGAGGTGGCTTGGTGGCTTACATATCCAGGGAAGGGAGGAATTGATGGTGGCATCTTAGAGACAAGCTACCCATCTACTGTCACCTGTTGCAGGTTTCACTACTCTCAAAACAGGACACCTGGCTGGTCACAGTGGCTCACACCTGTAATCCCAGCACTTTGGGAGGCCAAAGCGGGTGGTCATCTGAGGTCAGGAGTTCCAGACCAACCTGGCCAATATGGTGAAACCCCGACTTTACTAAAAATACAAAAATTAGCCAGGCGTGGTGGTGTGCACCTGTAGTCCCAGCTACTTGGGAGGCTGAGACAAGAGAATCGCTTGAACCCAAGAGGTGGAGGTTGCAGTGAGCCAAGATCGTGCCACTGCACACCCCAGCCTGGGCAACAGAGCGAGACCCCGTCCCAAAAAAAAAAAAAAAAGGATAAAAATTAAATTAAAACAGGACACCCTGAGGAACTAACCCTGGAGTCACTGACTTCTCTCTGACATTCCAAACTTCACAGTCACCTTATATTTTTAATAGTAGATGAGTTTCCAGCCTGAAATAATTCCAGTGGTCAAAGCTCAAACAATTTGAGCAACAGAGTAAATAACATCGTATTCAGTTATAATCCAAACTACAAAATAAAAATCCATGAGTTCTCACGAGGCAGGAGAATAAGGATTAGGGTAACCAAGGGTTAAGGCATAAGCAAAAGAACAGCAGGCACAGCCAGTTCTGGGCAAGATTCGTCAGCATCCAGGCCACATCCTCACTCCTGTGATAACAAGACAGAAATTTCCACTTCAGCTTCTGATTGACTGCGGGTCAAGTTTCCACTTCAGCCTCTGATTGGTTGTGGGCCAATCCTTCATAGGGTGTAACCAATTGGAGGCCTCTAAAGGGCACCTAGGAGTGTTACCAAATTCTTTCAGCCTAATAAAAACCCTAAACATTGCAATTGATGAGGGAGCTCTTGAGCTGCTTTCTCAAGCTCACTCGCACTCTGTGGAGTAAACTTTCCCTTCAATAAATCTGTGCTTTCACTACTCTGTTCTTTTGTTGCTTTGTTTGTGCTTTTTGTTCAATTCTTTGTTCAACATGCCAAAAACCTGGATGACTCAGAGTCAAGACCTTCCATCTGGTAACACTGACTGATAAAATGAATGAATGAACGAATAAGTGAAGGAGATGAGACGACTATCCCATACAAAAGAATTCCAGAGAGAGCAGTGCTTCTCCCAGCACGGAGTTTGAGCTCTGAGAACGAACAGACTGCCTCCTCAAGTGGGTCCCTGACCCCCGCGTAACCTAACTGGGAGACACCTCCCAGTAGGGGCCGACTGACACCTCATACAGGCAGGTGCCCCTCTGAGACGAAGCTTCCAGAGGAAGGACCAGGCAGCAGTATTTGCTGTTCTGCAGCCTCCGCTGGTGATACCCAGGCAAACAGGGTCTGGAGTGGACCTCCAGCAAACTCCAACAGACCTGCAGCTGAGGTCCTGACTGTTAGAAGGAAAACTAACAAACAGAAAGGAATAGCATCAACATCAACAAAAAGGACATCCACACCAAAACCCCATCTGTAGGTCACCATCATCAAAGACCAAAGGTAGATAAAACCACAAAGATGGGGAGAAAGCAGAGCAGAAAAGCTGAAAATTCTAAAAACCAGAGCACCTCTTCTCCTCCAAAGGAACGTAGCTCCTCGCCAGCAACGGAACAAACCTGGACAGAGAATGACTCTGATGAGTTGACAGAAGTAGGCTTCAGAAGGTTGGTAATAACAAACTTCTCTGAGCTAAAGGAGGATGTTCAAACCCATCGCAAGGAAGCTAAAAACCTTACTAAAAGATTAGACGAATGGCTAACTAGAATAAACAGTGTAGAGAACACCTTAAATGACGTGATGAAGCTGAAATCCATGGCACAAGAACTACGTGACGCATGCACAAGCTTCAGTAGCCGATTTGATCAAGTGGAAGAAAGGGTATCAGTGATTGAAGATGAAATGAAGGAAATGAAGTGACAAGAGAAGTTTAGAGAAAAAAGAGTAAAAAGAAATGAACAAAGCCTCCAAGAAATATGGGACTATGTGAAAAGACCAAATCTACATTTGATTGGTGTACCTGAAAGTGACGGGGAGAATGGAACCAAGTTGGAAAATACTCTTCAGGGTATTATCCAGGAGAACTTCCCCAACCTAGCAAGGCAGGCCACATTCAAATTCAGGAAATACAGAGAACACCACAAAGATATTCCTCGAGAACAGCAACCCCAAGACACATAATTGTCAGATTCACCAAGGTTGAAATGAAGGAAAAAATGATAAGGGCAGCCAGAGAGAAAGGTCGAGTTACCCACAAAGGGAAGCCCATCAGACTAACAGCGGATCTCTCAGCAGAAACTCTACAAGCCAGAAGAGAGTGGGGGGCCAAAATTCAACATTCTTAAAGAAAAGAATTTTCAATGCAGAATTTCATATCCAGCCAAACTAAGCTTCATAAGTGAAGGAGAAAAAAAATCCTTTACAGACAAGCAAATGCTGAGAAATTTTGTCACCACCAGGCCTGCCTTACAAGAGCTCCTGAAGGCAACACTAAACATGGAAAGGAAAAACCAGTATCAGCCACTGCAAAAATATGCCACATTGTAAAGACCATCGATGCTAGGAGGAAACTGCATCAACTAACGAGCAAAGCAACCAGCTAACATCATAATGACAGGATCAAATTCAGACATAACAATATTAACCTTAAATGTAAATGGGCTAAATGTGCCAATTAAAAGACACAGACTGGCAAATTAAATAAAGAGTCAAGACCCATCAGTGTGCTGTATTCAGGAGACCCATCTCACATGCAGAGACACACACAGGCTCAAAATAAAGGGATGGAGGAAGATCTACCAAGCAAATGGAGAACAAATAAAAAAGCTGGGGCTGCAATCCTAGTCTCTGATAAAACAGACTTTAAACTATCAAAGATCAAAGGAGACAAAGAAGGCCATTACATAATGATAAAGGGATCAATTCAACAAGAAGAGCTAACTATCCTAAATATATATGCACCCAATACAAGAGCACCCAGATTCATAAAGCAAATCCTTAGAGACCTACAAAGAGACTTAGACTCCCACACAATAATAATGGGAGACTTTAATACTCCACTGCCAATATTAGACAGATCAATGAGACAGAAGGTTAACAAGGATATCCAGGACTTGAACTCAGCTCTGCATGAAGCAGACCTAATAGATTTCTACAGAACTCTCCACCCCAAATCAACAGAATATACATTCTTCTCAGCACCACATCACATCTATTCCAAAACTGACCACATAGCTGGAAGTAAAGCACTCCTTAGCAAATGTAAAAGAACAGAAATCACAACAAACTGTCTGTCAGACCACAGTGCAATCAAATTAGAACTCAGGCTGAAGAAATTCACTCAAAACTGCACAACTACATGGAAACTGAACATCCTGCTCCTGAATGACTACTGGGTAAATAACGAAACAAAGGCAGGAATAAAGATGTTCTTTGAAACCAATGAGAACAAAGACACAACATATCAGAATCTCTGGAACACATTTAAAGCAGTGTGTAGAGGGAAATTTATAGCACTAAATGCCCACAACAGAAAGCAGGAAAGATCTAAAATCGACACCCTAACATCACAATTAAAAGAACTATAGAAGCAAGAGCAAACACATTCAAAAGCTAGCAGAAGGCAAGAAATAACTAAGATCAGAGCAGAACTGAAGGAGATAGAGAC
>NW_012106586.1:2012529-2032020 GCF_000951045.1 Mandrillus leucophaeus
AAAGGGTATTCAATTAGGAAAAGAGGAAGTCAAATTGTCTCTGTTTGCAGATGACATGACTGCATATTTAGAAAACTCCATTGTCTCAGCCCAAAATCTCCTTAAGCTGATAAGCAATTTCAGCTCAGTATACAAAATCAATGTGCAAAAATCACAATCATTCCTATACACCAATAACAGACAAACAGAGAGCAAAATCATGAGGGAACTCCCATTCACAATTGCTTCAAAGGGAAAGTGGCATGGAGTACAGTCAGCCCTCTATATCCGCAGGTTCTGCATCCACAAGTTCAACCACCTGCCAATCAAAAAATCACGAAGTAATATATAAAATAGTACAAAATTTTAAAAATATAGTAAAACAACTATTTACATAACATTTACATTGTATTTGATTTTATAAGTAATCCAGAGATGATTTAAAGTATATGGAAGGATGGTTCATGCCTGTAATCCTAGCACTTTGGGAGGTTGAGGTGAGTGGATCACCGGAGGTCAAGAGTTCAAGACAAGCCTGACCAATATGGTGAAACCTCATTTCTACTAAAAATACAAAAATTAGCCGGGCATGGTGGTGGCGGGTGCCTGTAATTCCAGCTACTCGGGAAGCTGAGGCAGGAGAATCGCTTGAACCCAGGAGGCAGAGGTCGCGGTGAGCCGAGATGGTGCCACTGCACTCCAGCCTGGGCAACAGAGCAAAAAAAGTCTGTCTCAAAATAAAACTAATAATAAAATAAAGTAGACAGAAGGATGTGTGTAGGTCACATGCAAGTTCTATGTCGTTTTGTATCAGAGACTCAAGCATCCACAGATTTTGTATTGGGCGGGTGTCCTGGAACCAGTCACCTGTGGATACTGAGGGGTGACTGTATATGGAATTCTCTGAGCTATCTTTGCAACTCTTTTGTAAATCTAAGACTATTCTAAAACTAAAGAGCTCATCTAAAAAGTCAGATAAATCTAAGTCAAAACAATCTTAAGTCATTCGTATGAGACTAAGGAATAGAAAACCAGGGGAAAAAGGTCTAAGCCTCACTGCTGTGGCACCTGGAGCCTGTTACTTAAAACAGCAGTTAAGAGGACACAAATGCAATCAAAGGAGATAATGACTTTACTGAATTATAATTACCTCAGATTTGGGATTTAGAATTTTGAAATTATCAGTGACGGTACATGGAGTCACTAATTATAAAAGATAAACCAGACTGTGATTCCATTTAAATTTGGAATTTCAAATTTTGCTCTCCTTTCTTCTGCGTCATCCTGATTGGATACATTTCTGAACTGTAAATTGCGTTTGCAATGACAGCAAAGGCGTTTGAGTCAGAATGTCCTCCTCCTGCGTGATGACTATGTTCACGAAAGGGGGATGAAGCAATGCAGTCATCTCGTTACATTCTAGCTGCCTGATGCCGCTTAACCAACTACCAGAAGCAACTTCTCCCAGATGAGGGGAGACCGCAGGGATTTAAAGTTTTATTAGAGTGTTAACTCCAAAAGTGCTGGTATGGATGCCAGTGATACCAGGGCAGCAGCAGCATTTTCCCACAGCTGTTTCTCAGTGGAGATGCTACTTGGACGCTCACTTGGCCATGGCAACGGGCTGTCGGCTTCCAATCAAGCTGCCATTTGAGTGGCAGCTCAGTGGGAAACCCAGATGAGCACAATGAGGCCCCGCTCTTCAAGGCCGACTCCATAATAAACGTAGCTCTTTTCCCAGGCTAAGGGTGCTGTGAAAATGCCCCTTATTTCCTGCATCCCACTGTGTCAGTTCCCATCGCTGTCTTTTTCAATGAGCCAGCATTCATACAGGAGAAGTGGTAACAGCACATAGTTTTGAGAGTGCATTTGATTTTGTCTTCCTAAGAAAGGACTCACGCAGAAGACAAAGGCTCCCTTCATCACATTCTAGTGAAGTACTTGAGAGGGAGGCCAGCAGAGAGAAGGTTACATATGTGGTGAGGGGGTTCGATTTTATTCCCACTGCACTGGGAAGGCATTGGAAGGTGCAACCATTCAAGGAAAGTGTGTGCTGGGGAATTTAAGAGATCTGTCTGGAACTGGGGGCAAATTTAGTGGCTCTGCCATGACCCTTGTACATTTCAATGACATGGTAGAAAATTGGGACTGAAAGAAACAATTCCCTGAAGTTTTGGTCTCTTGAAAGGGTTTCCCCTACAAGCAGCTGTTTTCAGGGGATCCCACAAGAAGATGGACTCAGGTTTTAATTTGACAAGGAGCTCCTGGAACCCTAGGCCATCAGGTAACAATTGTTAATTCATACACTAATGAATATTTCTTCACCACTAGCAATGTGCCAGGCACTGTGCTGGGTACCAGGATTCATAGAAAGCAAGACTTGGCCCTTGCCCTTAGTCACGTACAGCCAGCCCAGGGCTAGAGAGAGGCCGTAAAGGGGAACCCGCCTAGGAAAGACCAGCTCTGGTTTCACCAGGCTTTTGTAAGTTTGACCAACTCATGCCAAGTTTAAACATCTGAAAGAATGATTCCCAGATTGTCTCTGGGCTTGAGACCCAGCAGCTATTTACGTTTGATGCCTCCTTCAATCATCTGTAAAGCATGCATGTGATTTAAGAACAACTTTTCCCGTTGACATTAATGAATTTCCCAAGGTCAACAGCCATCCATTCAGATGCCTGAAAAGCTGGAACATTGACAAGGTTGCATTTGGGGGTCTCACGTTCATCTTTCCATATCCTTCCCATTCTCCTTAGAATTCTAAAATCTTTCATTCTCTCTCCTCATTCCATCCTCTCAGGAAAGAATCTAAAACTTACCCATCTTGAGATTTAAGGAACTGATGAAGCTCAAAGCATGTTTTAGGGGGACAAAGTTGCTTTCTTTGCTTTTGGCGTAAGCTTCACTAAATTCCACTGTAGATGGTTGCTATATGTTGAACAAAAGAATAAATGAATACACTTAAGCAAAGAAATTAAAATAAAAAATAAAAGAGATTGGGTACAGTGACTCATATCTGTAATCCCAGCACTTTCAGAGGCAGAGGCAGGAGGATCACTTGAGCCCAGGAGACCAGCCTGAGCAACACAGTGAGACCTCGTCTCTACAAGTAAATTAAAAAATTAGCCAGACGTGGTAGCATACACGTAGAGTCCCAGCTACCCAGGAAGCTGAGGCAGCAGGATCAGTTGGGTCCAGGAGGTCAAGGCTGTAGTGAGCTATAATCGTGCCACTGCCCTCCAGCCCAGACAATAGAGCAAGACCCTGTCTCGCAAAAAAAAAACAAAAAAAAAACCAAAAAGCAAACAAATAAGATGTGTTGGCCACAGCAGAAGGGGAAGTAGAGTTAAGCAGTAGCATCTCCACTACGCCAAATGAATTCATTAAGCAATCAACAAACAAAAACAAAGACATGATATTGTAATAGAAAACAATGTACAGATGATGTGCCCCCAGCAACAAGCATCATCTGCCTCAAGAGAAGGTAGTTAGCAACCTGACCCCCACACACATGTACTGACCATACTGTCCACCCTTCACTTATTTTGCCAAGACTGGACAAGGTGTATCATGGCCTGAGGCCAGTGGCAGCCCTCAGGCTATCTGGTGTCTAAAGCTACTGGGCCAGAAGCTGACCCCGCTGACAGAAGCCCTCTCTTTTTAACTGGGAGGGATGGAAAGTGTGATGTGAAACAACAGAGTGTTGCATCCTATGTGTGTGTTGCTCTTTCCTGGGAAGCGGAGGCCTCTGATCTGCAAGGTCCACTACTGTAAAAGTAAGGGCTATGAAACTCGGTCTCCCTGATAACTTTGCTCAGAGAGAGGATGCCACCTCACTCCACTTTCTTCTTCCATTCCAATTCCACTGCCTCGTGTATGCATTTCCTTCCAGTAATCAATAAATTGTTGATTTCTTTTTTCTAAAAGGAAGACTTAAAGGTCTTAAATTATTCAACTTGTACCAACTGATATTGACTCCGTAGGTAATTCTTTCTTCAAGCCACGCTTTAAACAGCACAAAGACTCTGTATTGTATGTTTGTTATCCCTCTACACACACACACACCCCCACACACACAGACTCACCTTATATCTAAGTGACTCTTTTGCCTTTAAGATAAATTTTAAGTGGAGTTGCTTCCTCAGCCCTCCCAGCCTCTCTGTGGGTTGTATTGAGTGATCAACTTCCCCCAGGAAGGAAGAGACAAAACCACAATCTTTTCTTAATGAAGGAGGCTGCGATTACACTTCTGAATTACAACAGACTGTTTTAGACCAAGGAAAGAATGCGGCAGGTTGCTGGGACAGAAGCAAGCTAATAATTTGTAGGTATTTATCTTGCATTCAGGCCGGACACAGTGGCTCACACCTGTAATCCCAGCACTTTGGGAGGCCAAGGCGGGTGGATCACCTGAGGTCAGGAGTTCAAGACCAGCCTGGCCAACGTGGTGAAATCCCATCTCTACTGAATATTAGCCAAGTGTGGTGCGCCTATAATCTCAGCTACTCCGGAGGCTGAGGCAGGAGAATCTCTTGAACCCACGAGGCAGAGGTTGCAGTGTGACAAGATTGCACTGCTGCACTCCAGCCTGGGCAACAAGAGCGAAACTCCGTCTCAGAAAAAAAAAAAAAAAAAAAAATCTTGCATTCAGCCACTTTACTGATTCTGTATTAAAGGAAATGCTTTCCCAGTAGATTATCTGGTGCTTTTTTAGGTAGACAATAATATTTCCTGTGACTTTTTTTCTCCTTTTACATAATTAGACTTCTTATTTCTGTTTGATATCTAATTGCATTGCCCAGAAAATCCTGGAAATGGTAAGTACTAATAGTGACGGCAGATACTCTTGGGTTTTCTTTTCAATTTTATAGGAAATGTTTCTGAGTTTCACATTTATTACTTTAGCTATTGTTTCATAAAGTCACATATTTTATCCCAAAAGTGCATCCTCATAATTCCTCATCATCACACACTTTTCTACTTATACTTTCAAAAATGTGTAAATGTAGAATAACACTCTAGATTTCTCTGCAGTACAGGAAGTCAGAAAACAGCAAATCAAGGCAAGCGAAATTTCCTAATCTTTTAGCATCTCTGTGAAATTAATAAACTATCCTACATGTTGTTCTGGATTTGAAAAGGTTTTCTTTTTTTTTTTTTTTTTTTTTTTAGACGGAGTCTTGCTCTGTCACCCAGGCTGGAGTGCAGTGGCCGGATCTCAGCTCACTGCAAGCTTCTCCTCTCGGGTTTACGCCATTCTCCTGCCTCAGCCTCCCGAGTAGCTGGGACTACAAGCGCCCGCCACCTCGCCCGGCTAGTTTTTTGTATTTTTTAGTAGAGACGGGGTTTCACCGTGTTAACCAGGATGGTCTCGATCTCCTGACCTCGTGATCCGCCCGTCTCGGCCTCCCAAAGTGCTGGGATTACAGGCTTGAGCCACCGCGCCCGGCCGGTTTTCAAGTAAATTACTTCTTTTCTTCGTCCCTTTAAGCCTCAATCCCATTTTCAAGTGTGAAATGTCTTTCAAACACAAAAGGGCAAAAAGGGATAGTATAAAATGATCTATTCAAGGAACAGTTTTTATTTTATTTTAATGTATTTGAGATAGGATCTCACTCTGTTACTCAGGCTGGAGTGCAGTGGCACGATCATAGCTCACTGTAGCCTCAAGTCCTAGATCCTCCTGCTGCTGCCTCCCGAGTAGCTAAGACCACAGGTGTGAGCCACCATGGCTGGCTTGTTTTTTTCCTCTGTAGAGATGGGGGTCTCACTATGTTGCCTGGGCTGGTCTCAAATTCCTGCTTTAAGCGATCCTCCCATCTTGGCCTCCCAAAGTGCTGGGATTACAGGTGTGAGCCACCACACCTGGCCACAAGGAACAAGTTTTAAAGAATTAGATTGCTTTATCACTTCACAGCAGACAGTTTGAAATGACAGTTGCTAGGACTTCTGGTGGTATTAGCAGAATAGTAAATATAACATATATGTCATTTTTATTCCAGACAGGAAGCATAGAGGTAGTTACTAGTGAATGACACAGTAAATTATACCAGATGCCAAATAAATTTTAACAGCCTTGTAAGCTGCACATCTCATATTCACATATTCATCAATATGTTAATCTTTAGCTATGTAACTTAAGGTCTGAATACAATACCACATAAAAAGAAAATTACAAAGGTATCTACAAAACAACATTCGGCTCTTGAGACAAAACTTCAGTTTGATCGATAAATTATTCTCTATCTACCCAAGAGAAATAAACCATATATCCACACAAGTACTTGTATGTGAATGTTCACAGCAGCATTATTCATAACCCAAAACTAGAAATGATCCAAATGCACTTGACTGGTGAAT
This sequence comes from Mandrillus leucophaeus, assembly GCF_000951045.1. NCBI lineage: Eukaryota > Metazoa > Chordata > Mammalia > Primates > Cercopithecidae > Mandrillus > Mandrillus leucophaeus. Next base: position 2,018,869 of record NW_012106586.1, read on the forward strand.
GGCTAAAACGTGGTTCATTCAGACAATGGAATAGTATTCAGCAATAGAAAGAAATGAACTACTGACAGATGTACAACAAGGAGGAATCTCAAAAAAAAGTGGAATAAGCCAGATGCAAAAGGATATACATCGCATTACCCTCCTTATATGAAATGTCTAGAAAATAAAAATTTATATACAGAGAAAACAGATCGGTGATTACCTGGAGCTGGGGCTGGTAGGAGGGAATCACTGCGAAAGGGCATGAGGGATCTTTTTGGGGTGATGGAAAGGCTCTGGGGGTAGATTTTGGTGATGGTTGCACAATTTGTGGATTTGCTAAAAAACATTAAACTGTACACTTAAAATAAGTGAATTTTATAATATGTAAACTATAACTCAGCCAAGTATGGTGGCTCATGCCTGTAATCTCAACACTTTGGGAAGCCAAGGTGGGAGGATCAGATCATTGAGCCCAAGAATTCGAAACCAGCCTGGGCAAGATAGCAAGACCCCATCTCTACAGGAAACTTTAAAAAATTAATTAGCTGGGCATGGTGGCACATGCCTGTGGTAATTTGCTAGTATTTTATAGAAGACTTCACATCTATGTTAAAAGGTGAGTCTGGTCTACAGTTTTCTGTTTTGGAATTTTGTGGAAATAAATCTTTATTGAAATTTTTAAGTTTATTTTTTATGGGTCTATTCAAGTTCCTATTTTGTCCAGTTAATAAAGATTTTTCTATTTATATGCATTTACTGTGAGATATAATTTTTTAAAACTGCATTCTTATTGATTCCTTCCTTCATTTGACAAATATTGATTGCTTACATTTGACTTTATAGATTTAATTCATAGTAAGGTGTCTGCCACTTCACATTTTAAGGATTTAATCATTGTGACTGGTGCTGATTTTGCTGCTGGTAACACAGTTGTGAACACGACTGGAAAAGTCCTGGAAACCACAGACGGAATCAACACATGGATTACAGACGGTGGAGGTAGGCGGATGTGGCTGCCTGGGATGAGCTGGTCAGAGACAGGGTGGCCAGGAAGACGAGGAGCTGCGATTTTAAGGGAGGGAGGCTTGCCAAGGCCAGGGGCCAGCACGTCTTGGCTGGGAGAATAGCAAGTACAAGGCTCTGAAGCCAGAACAAGCTTGATAGGTTAAAGAACAGAAACAAGGGTAGAAAGAAAAGGTAGGCAGGCAATGATAAAGGAGGCCAGAGACATAGGCACAGGTGAAATCAGAGGCCTCCAGGTCATCATGAGCAGGTTGCATGTACTTTAAGGGCAACGGCCATATACTGGAGGATTTTATGTAGATGGTGACATGATCCCAGTGTATGCTATATGATCAGTTGGGTTGTTACATGGAGTTGGGGCAGTGTCTTAGTCTATTTTTTTTTTTTTTTTTCACTGCTAAAAAATACCTTAGGCTGGGTCATTGGTAAACAACAGAAATTTATTGTTTACAGTTGGAGGCTGAGAAATAAAAATCAAAGCACAAGGAGATTCAGGGTCTGGTGAGGGTTCATTCCTCCTAGATGGTGCTTTCTGGTCCTCACATGGGAAGGGGCAAGGGAGCTCCTCTGAGCTCCATGGTGTTATGAGATGTATATGCGTATGGTATATGTGTAGGCGTTCCTCCACGGTTCCTCGCTCCTAACTCCTTTGTGTATTAGACTGCTCTCCTGCTGCTAATAAAGACATACCTGAGAGTACATAATTTATAAAGGAAAGTGGTTGAATGGACTCACAATTCCACATGGCTGGGGAGGCCTCATAGTCATGGAGGAAGGCAAATGAGGAGCAAAGTCACATCTTACATGGTGGCAGGCAAGAGAACGTGTGCAGGAGAACTCCCATTTATAAAAGCATCAGATCTGTAAGACCTATTCACTATCAGCAGGGGAAAGACACCGGCTCTGTGATTGAATTATCTCCACCTGACCCCACCCTTGACACAGGGAGATTATTACAATTCAAGGTGAGATTTGGGTGGGGACACAGCCAAACCATTATCACCTTGTTACAGTCTTTTGTTATAATGCTGGGTGTGTTGGGCCTGGGGACAGCCTCTGACCTTCTGACCTTCTCCCGCCCTCCTGTCACTTGCCCCAAGGCGGAACACCAGTCTTTTCCTGCCTTTCTGATTGCGGGTTTTAAGACCTTTCCCTGAGTGGGTCCCATCTCATGTCCTCGGGGAAAGGAACGCTTTCATAAAAACCCAGTAGAAGGACTGGGCTCAGCGTGCTTCCAGATGACTGAAAACGTGGAGGTTCATGGACGCTCGGAACCCCTTCCCCCACACCTCACCCTATGCATCTCTTCTTCTGTATCCCGTGTACTATCCTTTATTATAAGCCAGCAAGCGAGTGTTTCCCAGAGTTGTGTGAGCTGCTGCAGCAAATTAATCCAACCCAAACAGGGGTCGTAGGAACCCTAACTTGAAGACGGCTGGTCAGAAGTTCCGGAGGTCCAGATTTGCAGCTGGTGTCAGGGCATACGAGGGGAATCTTGAGGACTGTGGGATCCAGTCCCCAGTGCTAGGGAGCCCCCAACCTGTGGGATCTGACAGTTTCCGGGTAGTGTTGGAACTGAATTGGAGGACACCCAGCTGGTGTCTGCTGCTTCGTGTGTGGGGAGAAAAACCCACACATTTGGTCACAGAAGTCTTCTGTGTTGACTGTTGTGGTGATGGGAGAGTAGAGGAAAAATGAGGTTGGAGAGACTTTTTCCCTCAACAAGCCTCTTTTATAAGGGCCCTAACCCCATGCATTTGGGAGGAGCCCTCATGACTTAATTACTTCCCAAAGGCCTCGCTACCATAGCAAGTATTAGTTTCTAAGATATGAATTGAGGGGAACAGCATCGTTCAGGCTGGGAAGAAGAGCAGCAGCTGGGAGACTAGTCGGGGGTTCTGTGGATGCCCAGGAGAGAGCTGAAGGTGTTGCCACATTATTCTTCTCTTTTGTTTCATTTGTCTTTTTCACCCTTAAGTAGGTATGCGGAAAGTCTGCCCACTTGATCAATTTTTGTCTAAGAAACCGCTCTCAGGTTTCTCGACTTTTTTGATGTTCTCTTTTTAAAAATTCATTAACAGTGTTCTTTATCTTTGCTTTTTTTCTTCTTTCTTTCTGTTGTTTTTACTCATTTTCCCTTCTTAAGCTTAGCTCATTTGTTTGTTGCTTTCTTTAAAAACAAAAACAGGCCGGGCGTGGAGCCCGTAATCCCAGCACTTTGGGAGGCCGAGGCGGGCCAGGAGTTCGAGACAAGCCTGGCCAACATGGTGAAACCCTGTCTCCACACACAAAAAATTATCCGGGCATCGTGGCGCATGCCTGTAATCCTAGCTACTCAACAGGCTGAGGCAGGAGAATTGCTTGAACCCAGGAATTGGAGGTTGCAGTGAGCTGAGATCGTGCCACTGCACTCCAGCCTGGGCGATAGAGTGAGACTCCATCTAAAAAACGAAAACACACACACTCACACACACGCACACACACTCACACACACGCACACACACTCACACACACGCACACACACTCACACACACACGCACACACACACACATTTGTTGATTTCAATATATCCTATAAATCTGATAGGTAGCAAAATCTTAGTTTCCCCAGACATTGTCAGTTTGGGCACTAATGGCCTTGCATTGGTGACCCAAATTTCACTGGGTCATGGCCCCACGTGGATAGTTACCATCTTTTTTAACCTTCTTAAGTTTGAGGAACTCCCCACCATATAAAGCAGAACCTACCTACCATTTTTTAAATGAATAGCCCCGATGCTTTCCCAGCTCCTTTTGTGCTCAGAATGAGTCCTAGACCCTAAATTAGAATTCAAGGACAGGAAGAGCTGGCGGCTGTGCAGAGCCCTCCTGGGATGCAGGTAGCTAGGGCCACAGCCACATACTATGATGGAGGAGGTTGTGGCATCTGGAAGCCAACAGCATAAAATGTTCCATGAAAGAGGGATGACCAAACACATCAAATGTTTTAAATGAACCAGAGAAAGGGAGCCATGAAAACGGACCATTGACTGTGGAGACCATGGGGAGTGGAATCAGGGACCGCTCTTTCTGATGGCGTCTGTGTTGTCTGTAAACAGGGAAGGAAGTGGCGCGACGGGATGTTGGAGGCTGGAGGAGAGAACGTGTGTGGGCATCCACAGAAGGGGACAGTACTGAGTAAGGTTGTCACTTTTTTGAGATTTCTTGAACATATGCAAATTTCCAAACATTCAAACATTTCTGTAGCAGCAAGTCCCCATAATGTGTGTATTTGTTTCAGAGGACGCAAGAGTAAAAGCCAGATCAACTGCACTCTAGGGCCAATGTTAGGGGTAGAACCTCCAGGCAGCTGGAAAGATGAACCAGGTCCACAGAGTCTGTGGAGGGAATTACAGGATTGCTCCTGGAAACCCTGAGTGGGTGACAAGGGCTGAGTGGCTGGTGGCCCGGCGGGAAGCTTGAGCTCCTCACAGTCCTAAGCCCTCCTCTATGTAGTCTTTCTTCCATGAGGAAAATTGGACTTAAAATGTTTGGATTTCACTGATGTAGATCTCCAATGAATGTTTTTTTTCCCACTTTCATAGATCCCTGTAATTGCAAAAATCTAGTGGAGGTTATTTCTTGCACTCACTTCTGTTTTGACTGAATAATATGAGGACATTCCCCAGATGAGGACACGTTTCAAATGTGCTCCATCGGAGGCCTCTACTTTCTGCTGTGGTTTAAACGCTTATCTTTGAATGAGCTCCTAGTCTATGAGGGAATTGGAAGAAGTATATAAATATTTGAAATGGCTAAAAGCAGATTTACCCTGTCAAAACAACTGCAGTTTACCTCGAAAAGTGAATCCCACAGAACCTAAGAGGCTTCCCTTTCAGGCTTAGACCCCAGACAACACTTCCCACCTAATCTTTGGGCTTTCTAATTAGTGACTTTCACTTTTTTCTTTTGAGATGGAGTCTCGCTGTGTTGCCCAGGCTGGAGTGCAGTGACACCATCGCGGCTCACTGCAACCTCCGCCTCCCATTCTCAAGCAATCCTTGTGCTTTAGCCTCCTGAGTAGCTGTGGATTACAGGCACACACCACCACACCCCAGTACTTTTTGTATTTTTTTGTAGAAACGGGGTTTCACTGTGTTGTCCAGGCTGGTCTCAAACTCCTGAGCTCAAGCAATCTGCCTGCCTTGGCCCAAAGTGCTGGGATTACAGGCATGAGTTATGACTTTCAATTCTAAAAGAGTAAGAGATTCTCCACACGTATGCCCTACGATGTTAAGTCTCTGTGGCAGACAAGGAGTTGCAAATGGAACTTACAAAGATGCAATCAAAATTATAAATTGTAAATTTAATTATAAATATATAATCTTATAAAATTATAAAAATAAATTATGCATTATAAATTGAATCTATGTATTGAACACTACAAAAATTATAAATTGATTGCCAAGTACTACAATCCTATATTAAAGGGTTTTTACCCTATTACTATTAACAAAAGGATATTTGACTACCTGACTTTCACTTATGTTCACGCCAATGTTAAACGTAAGATGTATACCCGTGAGGATATAGACACAAGCAGTCCATATTCCAAGAGTGAAATACTGACTTCATTGTAGATGTGACGCTACACCACCGAGCTGCACTTCATTGGCTTCACTTAAGCTCCAGAATAGGACTCTAAGAGAATCCTCTAAATAGCTCATTCCTATTTTCCAAGCACACTAGTAAAACCACTGTGGAGAACAACTGAACATTCTACAGGTCAGCCTTTGAGACCATAAATAAATAGGAGATGATAAAAAGAGGTAAATAAATAAGAACAAAGTCCAAGGTTCTGTGGGTGCTTCTTGTCTTTCACTACCTGTTGCATTTCACACCGTGGATCACGCCGCTTTCCAAACCTTTCCCCTCTTGACTTTCCGTATCCCTTCATTCATTCAACAGATCTTCACTGAGCATCAAATATGCCCTCGGGCCTTGAGTTACATGCCACACATGAAGGTCCCTGTCCTCGTGAAGGGTACGCTTGACGTTTGCTGTTTAAAAGCCTCTTTCTACAGCAGTGCTGAAATTGATGGGAACGGTGGGCAGGAGAGGGCACGCTGAAGTCAGCGTCTGCTTGGACCACCTGGTCCTCGCCTGCCTGGCAGCACCTGCCCTACAGCCTTCCATCTGAGGGCTGACCCTCACCTGTTCCATCTTTGCCTCCTTAGTGAGGCTCCCCATTGCCACCCCAGGCAGCCACAGCCTTCCCCCCCTCCTAAGCCCTATTGCCCTTACTGTTTTTCACAGCATGCATAGGTTTGCACTGTACAATAGAAATCGCTTCGACTGATGAGAGTTTAGTGACTGTCTCTCCCTCGAAGTTTCCAGGGAGACTCCTCAGTCTCCCTTGTCCTACCCCCACTTCATCTGTTTCCTTGGGTGTCATGCTCGGTTCTTTGCAGTAATGACTTAGTACCTGCTGTCGGTCAGACGCTGAGGATACAATGATGAAATAAGCCTTGGTCCCCATCCTCAGGGAGCTTATAATGTGTCACAGGAGGCAGGCATGTAAGCATTTTCACAGCTCAATCCTCTGCTATGAGCTATGTTCAAGAAGTACTTGGATTTATTTGAATTCCTAGGAGATCACAAGCAGACCACTCAGCCCTGACTTCAGCCTACAAAAGACCTCTTGTTGACCACGAATTCAAGGATTCATTGGCCTAAGATGATATTGAAGGATGAGTAGAGGTTAGCTAAAAAGAGGGCAAGGGGGATAGTAGAACATGGGTTACACTGGCAGGGCCAGTCAACCCTCCCCACTCCCAGGTAGGGATCCTCATGACCCAAGCACATATGGTCCTTGGTGGCTGCACCTCTTGATGATTTCCCAGTGGCCCTGGAACAAAACCTGAGCCCCTCATCTGCACACCTGCCCCTCCTTCCCGTGTGTCCTGCTCTCCGGGGTGATAGAGGCAATTCTGTCTTTACCATGAACGCTTTTCTCAGGAAGACAAAATTAAATAATAAAGCTATGATAATATGATTTGTAATGGGCAAATGCTCTGATGTTTAAAAGGGAAGAAGATGGTGATAGACAACTAAACAGTGAGGCAGGGGAAAGAGGGGCACTGCCATGGTGCTCTCATTGCACCTGACCCTTTCCCCAAAGGTCTGGGAAAAGATCTACATGCAAATGACCTGAGATAGTATTTGTATTTTCATGAGTCACAAAACTGCCAGAAACAGACCTGTTTTCGGAGCTACAGACTCCTGAACCCAGCTTCCTACTAACCATCTTCCCCTGCCTTTCCACAGTGCCTTCAATCCTTCTCGTGAAAAGCAGAACCCACAGTCTTCCGCACATCCACCCGACCCCTGCAGCTTTACTTCTCAACTTGGTTAATGACACTGTGGTCCCAGCTGGCAATCCAAGAGATGTCAGAAATGCCTATTTCTGCTGTACCCTCACATTAAACTAGTCCTCAAGACCTTTCGATTCTCCCCACTACAACCCTCTCTACTCCTTCCCCTACTTGACATCCCAGCATGCAATGTTTGCTGTTTTATCATTGCCTGAGCAATTGCAAAAGCTTCCTCATCGGAACCTGCTGTCTCATGCTGGATCCCCACTCTCCTCCTTTCCCTAAAGCAGAGCTTTGCTAGAACCTGTGAGCAGGTAGCCCACCTGGGAACTACTCAAAGCAGCAGGAATGAAGGAGCCCACTGAATAATGGGAGGAGCAAAACCAACATAAACATGAATTACCGAGATCACCTCTGTAGGCAACTGGGGCTCGATGCCACCACTTGAGCACATGCAGATTGCCTCTCTGAATGGACCAGGAGGAGCGTGTGGCCACTGGCTCCATCCCTCCCTGTGTGAGGGAGTCCCCTGAAAGGGTTAAATCTCCTGGACTTTGGAGCTGGATGGTTCTGAGCTGGGCACCCCCTACCTGGAGTCAGCGGCTCTGGAGAATACCTGGAGCAGGTGCAAGAGGTGTGAGGTGTACTCTTGGGAAAAAAGCTTTAGTGCCAGGTGTATCCAAGCCACAGGAAAGTGCTCACTGCCCGAAGTGAGGTGACGGGGTGTGGGGCAAGGCCTCAGAGGCATCTGACACCTGATAACCCAAATCTGCCCTCCTTCCAAAAGGTCTTTCTAAAGTGTGTCCGATTATGTAACCTCCTGCTTAAAATCCTCCAGCTCCCGGAGGCTTACAGCGCAGCACCTGCTCCCAGTAGAACACAGTCTGCACCGTCCGGCCACCGCCACCTTCTGACCTCATCTCCCATCTACCTATCCCCACCAACACATCAGAGCGCCTGCAGCACCCTGGACTGGTCATGATTTTGTCATTCCTTTGTTATTCATTTATTTTTTATTTTGAGATGGAGTCTCGCCCTTGTTACCCAGGCTGGAGTGCAGTGGCATGATCTCGGCTCACTGCAACCTCTGCCTCCTGGGTTTAAGCGATTCCCCTGCCTCAGCCTCCCAAGTAGCTGGGACTACAGGCGCCCACCGCACACCTCGCTAATTTTTATATTTTTAGTAGAGACGGGGGTTTCGCCATATTGGCCAGGCTGGGCTCGAACTCATGACCTCTGGTGATCCACCCACCTTGGCCTCCCAAAGTGCTGGGATTACAGGCATGAGCCATGACCTGGCCTCATTCCTTTGTTTTTGTTAATCTCTTTATCTTGAATGTTCCTTCTCTTCCACCTGGTGAATTCCTACTTACCACCTAAAACTCATCCCAACTATCATTTCTCCTGTGGAGCCCTCCTGACTCCTACCACGTGCCCCCGTCTGGCCTACAGAGGGGGAGAGCAAAAGCACCCCTCTCTTGTTCCTAAACCCAGTCATCACAGGCCATGTCCTGGGTGGAATGGTGTAGCCGGCCTGTCCATTTTCTTGTATTACATGCCGCCTCTCTCCCCACTGTGTTATGCGACCCTTCAGGGCAGAAACTCTTCTGTCTTATTTTTGCATTTTCAGTGCCTTAAACAATGACCCGTAAGTCACTCACAAAATGTTTCCTGAAGAGCAACATGAATTAGTCACGTATAATGAACTGGCCACTTTGCTAAGTATTTAATCCACGTGCCACGTAACCGCGTGGAGGAACCAAAAATTTCTCCTAATAAAGTACACCTGAAACCCTTATCAACCGTGGTCAGGCAAAGGGGTTAAACGAACAGAGTCAGATGTAAACAGCTGAGGGTTCCGTTCCTCTACCACTTACTCATCTTCACCATACACAGAAGCTTCCTCCCTTTTATATCCTTTAAAATACAGTCCTGGAAGAGCAACCGCTGTACATTTATTAGTTCACGTCAAAATCCCCAGGGACTTGAAAATGGACACTGAATCAGAGGACCTGGAGTGAAATGCCTCCAGAAAGGGTAAGTGGAGAAAGGAATGGCCCTTGCGGAGTGAGAAACTGGGTTACAGCAGTGGGAACAGTCAGGGAAAACAGCCACAAACACCGCATCTCCCGAAGATGAAAGTGCTTCCCTAGCAGCTGCACAGGAAGGAGGAGCATGAAACATTTATTACTACTGCACATTTTCAGACAGCTTTTGGCAAACAGCCACCTGGCCTGGCTCCTGGAGGTGGGGCCCTAGTCCCCCCACCCAGCCCCGCTGCCAGGAGGTGCTGCAGAGCACAGAGGTCCGCTAAGTGGGGTCTCTCCAATGGCAGAAGGCTCTTAGCTGCATTGGATGCATCCCATTATGATCCTGCATTCTATCTAGTATTAATATTCAAACTGAAATCCTAGCTCGCTTCTAACTCTGTAATGCACTCAAATATTTACAATAAATATTTGCCTCCAATTAGGGGGAAGGAAAGAGAAAGCCTATTAAAAGAAAAAAAGGGCCAGGCGCGGTGGCTCACGCCTGTAATCCCAGCACTTTGGGAGGCAGAGACGGGTGGATCCCCTGAGGTCGGGAGTTCGAGACCAGCCTGGCCAACATGGTAAACCCCATCGCTACTAAAAATACAAAATTAGCCAGGCATGGTGACATATGCCTGTAATCCCAGCTACTTGGGAGGCTGAGGCAGGAGAATCCCTTGAACCAGGGAGGTGGAGGTTGCAGTTAGCCGAGATCGCACTATTGCACTCCAGCCTTGGCGACCAGAGTGAAACTCTGTCTCAAAATTAAAGAAAGAAAAAGAAAAAAAAAAAAAAGAGCAATTCTAGCAAATGGAAAAGTCACAAGCTATCTGAAATTTAAAAGTACAATTCTTGGTATGTAGCAATATTTTAACATGGTTCCTTTACATTTCCTCTCAACTCAATCTGAAATTTGAAAAAAATAACCCTCAAAAGTTCGGACCTGTATATCCATCCATCCACCCGTCTATTCAATCAATAAGGACTTCCTGAGCACCAGCGGGATGGCAGGCACTGTGCTTAAGTGTTGAGGATAAAAAGAGGACAAGACTTTCCTGCCACTAAAAGAAGCCCTTATAGTCCAGGACAAGAAATGAGTCATTTTTCCTTTTCCATGTCCAGTTCCTGGGACATCTTTCATATATTCTGTTTTTCCAATTCTTCTTTTTTTTTTTTTTTTTTTGAGACAGGGTCTTGGTCTCTCACCCAGGCTGGAGTGCAGTGGCAAGATCATGGCTCACTGTAGCCTTGACCTCCTGGGCTCGAAGGATCCTCCCAATTCAGTCTCCCGAGTAGCTGGGACTACAAATGCATGGCACCACACCTAAATTTTTGTAGAGATGGAACCTCACTATGTTGCTCAGGTTGGTGTTGAACTCCTGGGCTCAAGCGATCCTCCCACCTCGGCTTCCCAAAGTGCTGGGATTACAGGCGTGAGTCACCAGGCCCAGCCCTACTTCAATTATTTTATTAGAAAAGTTATATAGATAAAAATGTAGTCTGCATTCATGGTCTCTATTTACTCATGTCCCATTAAACTATAAAGCCTCTACTACCCAATGTCGGCCTCTACTCCCTACTGAAACTGCTCTTGCCAAATGAAAACAACAGGGACAATTTCTACCCTTTAAATGACCTCTAGGTGGCACTGGACATAGTTGTTAATTTTCTCAAACTTCTTCCCTGCATTCTGTCTCTCTTCGGTTTTCCAGTGCTCTCTCTTTTGCTGTTTTTTCTTAAGGTCTGCCCAGTTTTGAGGGATTCCGTCTCAGATCTCTTATCTTATTCTAAGAACTGCAAAATGTTATGCATGCCCATAGCTTAATTCTGCACTATAACCTGGTGGCTTCCGGATTTCCCTCTCTAACTGACGTCTCTTCCCTTAACACCAGTCCCACATTTCAATTAGTATAAAATAGCTCCACTTGGATGTCTCAGAGACATCTCCATGTAATACACCTAAAACCCAAGGCTTTTTCCCACACACCCGATTCTTCTCTTCCATGCCCTTCCTAGATGAATGGCAGCCCCATCCATCCCAGTCAGCCTGTGAGAAACCTGGAAATCACCACTGCTTTATATCCATGCTCATACCTAGGCCCTCTAAATTCAATCTGACCTTATATCCCTCTTGCTTAAAACCAAAGCTCCAAACTGCCTCTCCATCTTCCTCAATATGACATCCAATACAGCTCTTACTACTCTCTAGTCACATTTTCATTACGATCAAATTTTGAAATATGTTGCTCCCCACTAAAAGCCATGATCTCCCTTATTTGCCTCTGTATATATTCTAACCGGATAACTTTCCCCTGCCTACCTGGCTAAAGCCTACATACACATTCATCCACAGCCTACTCCTATATGAAAGCAGGTCAAAAGGAAGCCTTTGATGACCCCTCCCCAGGCTAGACTTCTCTATGCTATAAGAGCAATAATTTACAGCAGCAAAACAATAACAAAACAAGTAACGTTTACTAAGGTCTAACCCGTCACACTGGTTCTTAATTGTGCATCAGCATCCCCTGGGAACCTATGAAAATGCTGGTCTCCAAGGCCCAGTCTGATGCTCAGATCATCTGATCTGGGACTGAGCTCAAGAATCTACTACATTTTTAACAAGGTACTCTAAGTGATGCTGACACAGTTGATCGGGGAACCAGATGCTGAGAAACACTGAACTACTGGCTCTCCTCCAATCCACTCACTATATTGCCACCAAATTAATATTCATAAAATAGCTTTTGTATTAAAACATCAAGTACTTGGCACCAAGCCTAATTGTGTGCTTCACACATAGCTGTCAACTAACTTCAATTCAGTGAGGTTGGTATTCTCTACAAAGAAACAGAAGATTATAGAGGTTAACTTGCTCAAACTCTCATTCCTAGTGATAGGATTTAAACTTGAGCCTCATTTCAGCCTACAATATCTTGGGTCATTCTTTGTTATAAGAAAGTAATGACCACAAGTTTCACTGGTACCTGCCTGACAGTCGATGGACTCAAATGCTTGGGCTGGATTCGAAGGCCCTGAGTCTTCCCCTCCCTACTTAACTCCCCATATTCCCCACATGAATGCCTTCTGATAATTTTCTTAGCAACACTCCCTTTCCTCTTATATTTTAAATCTCTCTTCTCCATCCCATCCCTCTCTAACTGCCAAATACGTGGATCTTCCTAAATTAAATCACAAGATCTTAGAACTGTAAGGGAACGTGGCAAACAATGCCTTCAAGTAAAGGGTGAGAGAATGAGACCCCGTGGGGAGGTGCCTTTCCTGGAGGCCAGTACAGAGCTGGAACTAGGTCCTGGTTCTCCTGGTCCTTGGGCCAGCACTCTCTCCTCAAAAAACACCACCTCCCTTCATTTATTCCAAAAACTATACCTTCCCCTTGTGTGAAGGAGCTTTATGGAGTGATGGAAATGTTCTAAAACGGGATTGAAGTGACAGTTGCAAAACTCTATATTTACCAAAAACCACTGAATTGTACACTTAAAATGGGTGAATATTTAAGTATGTAAATTATATCTCAATAAAGCTGTTAGAAAATAAAATCTTGCCCTTGGAGAATGAACTATACAATTAGTCAGAAGCAGGCTCCAGCGCACGGCAGATAGCGGTGCATCACTGTTATCAGCCTACTGCTGGTCCTCAAGTTAGGGTCCCTGTCCTTCCTTAATATTTTTTTGAGATGGAGTTTCGCTCTTGTCGCCCAGCCCAGGCTGGAATGCAATGGTACAATCTTGGCTCACTGCAACCTCC
>NW_012106586.1:2033285-2035554 GCF_000951045.1 Mandrillus leucophaeus
AAAAAAAGAGGCAGAAAGAGGAACTCAGTAACACCTATGTAAATTTTAAACACACACACACACTCGCAGGACAAGCATCTCGAAGGACATATATTCAATATGTTAAACAGACGTTCTGGCGGGCGAGGAATTCGAGTGAGCTGAAGGGGAGTACAGAACGAGGCCGCGGCTTGTATGAGCAGAGGAGCTGATGCTGAACCCTGAGACCTGAGTCACCCAGTCCCACAGGCTTGTTTCTCTCTCTCACACACACACCTCCCTCGGACTTACGCAAAGACAAGCAAAGAAGGAAAAGGCCACCCTCTCTGCCCACTCAACTTCTGTTCCCAAACTCTCTGATGTTTTGTTTCGCTATCTACCAGCTGCTCAAAAAAACCTATCTTCTGCTGGATCCAGTGAGCCCCAAATCCTCCACAATTCCCCTACGCCCTCCCTTGCCACAACGCCTTTGCCACCAGCCCTCCTTCCCCTCCTCAATGCCAAGATTGCTTGTCAAGGCCTTATTTCTTGACAGTCTGCCCAATGTCTGCTATTTCTAGCGAATACATTATTAGATAAAGACTTCGGAATTTACAACTTCCTGGAGGAACTGTCTTGTATACAAGCATGCGGTAGGATCAGTTAAAAACAAAGGGCAGAGAAGCTGACAATTTCTTCTGTCAAGCTTTTGAAACTAACTTGAGGAACAGCAACATCCTCTGATAATAATGTCTGGTGATCTGGTAATTTGAATAAGAGCTTCTCACTCACCCAATTTCACACTCAAGTCTTCTATTCAACATCTCCAACTTCATTTCTTTCATGATATTCCATGTTTGCTTTCAGATAGCTGGGCTAGAGCGCACCTAAAATTTCTCATATATCGTATATGATCCTTGTGTGTTTAATTTTCATATTTTTGACAACCATACCAACAGAGCAATTTAAGATGAGCAAAAGGATGGTGGTTCAGTTAATAAAGGTGAGAAACGTTTTTCTTCCTTCTTCCTTGCCAAAGTGGTCAGCTTTTCCTTTAGTTTACAAACCTATATTCTGCCAACATTAAGGAATAGCTGAATGAAGGCCAGAAAAGATGTTTCAAGAAAAAAAGGATACTGATGCAAAAATCCTCACCCAGAATACCAGCAAATTGAATTCAACAGCACATTAAAAGGATTATATACCATGACCAAGTGGGATTTATTCCTGAAATGCAAGAGTAGTTCACATACAAAAGTCAATCAGTGTAATACACCACATTAAAAGAAAGAAGGAAAAAACCCCACATGATCATCTTGGTGCAGAAAAAGCACATGACCAAATGCACACATTTTCACAATAAAATGACACTCAACAAAGTAGGAATAGAAGAAAGTACCTCAACGTAACAGAGGCCATACAGCGTATGAAAACCCCACAGCTAACACCACACTCAAGGGTGCAAGACTGAAACCTTTTCCTCTAAGATCAAGAAGATAAGGATGCCAGCTCTCACCACTTCATTCAATATAGTACTTGAAGTTCTAGTCAGAACAATTAGCCCAGGCACTATGGCTCACGCCTAGAATCCCAGCACTTTGGGAGGTCAAGGCGGGAGGGTCACTTGAGTCCAGGAGTTTGAGACGAGCCTGGGCAACATAGTGAGACAAAATTTAAAAAAAAAAAAAAAATTAGCTGAGCAAGGTGGCGCATGCCTATAGTCCCAGCTACTCTGAAGGCTGACGTGGGAGAATCCCCTGAGCCCTGGAGGTCAAGGCTGCATGAGCCGAGGTTGCGCCACTGCACTCTAGCCTGGGCATTGGAGTGAGACTCTGTCTCAATAATAATAATAATAATAATAATAATAATTATTATTCCACTAAAATGTATCAAAAATAATACTTATAAACTTAACCAACGAGACTAAAGACTTGTACACTAAAAACCAAAAAATATTGCTAAAAGAAATTAAAGATGACACAAATAAATGAGATGACATCCCATGTTCACAGACTGGAAGACAATATTGTTAATTTGTCAATACTACCCCAAGCAATCTACGGATTCCATGTAATAACTATCAAAATCCCATGGCAATTTTTGCAGAAATAGAAAAACCTATGGAAGAATACATATGGAATCTCATGGGACCCCGAATAGCCAAAACGATCTTGAAAAAGCATAAAGTTAGAAAACTCACACTTTGATTTCAAAACTTACTACAAATCTACAATAATCAAATAGCGTCGGCTGGCAGGGTAAATCATGCCTGTAAATCATCCCAGCACTTTGGGTAGCTGAGGTTGGAGGA
>NW_012106586.1:2037829-2039028 GCF_000951045.1 Mandrillus leucophaeus
GTCCTTCCTTAATATTTTTTTTGAGATGGAGTTTCGCTCTTGTCGCCCAGCCCAGGCTGGAATGCAATGGTACAATCTTGGCTCACTGCAACCTCCATCTCCCAGATTAAGCGATTCTCCTGCCTCAACCTCCCGAGTAGCTGGGATTACAGGTGCCCACCACCACACCTGGCTAATTTTTGTATTTTTAGTAGAGACGGGGTTTCACCATGTTGGCCAGGCTGGTCTTGAACTCCTGGCCTCAGGTGATCCACCTACCTCAGCCTCCCAAAGTGCTGGGATTACAGGTGTGAGCCACCACGCCTGGCCCCTGTCCTTCCTTTCATAGCAGCCATCTTACCTGCTGACTGGAAGGTAAGCTTCCTGGGGACATGGGCTTTTGTATTTGGTCCTCTTCTAGGTCCCCAGTTTCTGCAATAATACCTGGCATGTGGTAGGCATATCAAATATTTGTCAAATGAATGAATTTAAAAACATGCAAACCTCTTTTTCATCACTTGACCACATCGAACCTGGCTTGTTTTTCGAGGGAGGGGATGGCCAACCTGCCCAAAGTTCACAGACGCTTGGGGCAGGGCAGGGACCGGCCAGGTTCCAGGGTCTGCGTTCTAACCACCGCCCTGTGCTGCCTCCCATGAGCATTGAACACACATTAGCTGGGAGCGCCAACACATTTGCAATTAGTGAGATTACCTAAGTCCTAAGAGATGGCCACGTTGGTCAGTATCATTTCTTCATTTAAGAGAGAGCTGGGTGAACTGTTTTTAATGAAGATTAAGAAGGGTTTTGGAATAGCAAGGCTAAGTGTGAATACAGATTGCTGGCTATGTAATGGTGAGCACGTTACCTAACTGCTGAATTGGCTTCTTCACAAAAATGAGTAAAAGACCACTGTCCTTGCAGGGCTACCGTGAATCTTGAACCAAATAATGCCTATAACGTACCCAGCAGCCTACTTGGCATGCACTAGGCACTCAATAAATGCCAAGTGACTGAAAGAAATTGGGGGGAGTGGGGGGCAAAGTGAAAAAGAATTATAGGAAAGAAGAGTAAGGAGATAACAAGAGAAGACAAGGACAGAAAGAAGAGGCAGAGGGCCAGACGCAGTGGCTCACACCTGTAATCCCAGCACTTTGGGAGGCTGAGGAGGGCGGATCACGAGGTCAGGAGATCGACACCATCCTGGCCAATATGGTGAA
>NW_012106586.1:2043299-2044218 GCF_000951045.1 Mandrillus leucophaeus
TGGCTCACGCCTAGAATCCCAGCACTTTGGGAGGCCAAAGTGGGAGGATTGCTTGAAGCCAGGAGTTCGAGACCAGCCTTGGCAACATAGTGAGACCCTGTCTCTACTAAATAAATAAACTTATTTATTTATTTAAATACAGTGTAGTACTGGCATAAGGGTAGACATACAGACCAATGGAATAACATAAAGAGCTCAGAAATAAACCCTCATATATGTGGTCAATTGACTTCCAACAAAGGTGCCAAGACCATTCAATGGAGGAAGGAACAAAGGCACCAGGAAAACTGGCTATCTATATGCAAGAGAATAAAGTTTGACCCTTACCTAACACTATATACAAAAATTAACTCAAAGTGAATCAAAAAGTGAATCAAAGACCTAAATGTGAGACATAAAAATATAAAATTCTTAGAATATAGGGCACAAAAGCTCCACAAAATTGGATTTGGTGGTGATTTCTTGAAATGACACCAAAAGCACAGGCAACTAAAAAAAAAATAGGACTTTATCAAAAGTAAAAACTTCTGTGCATCAAATGACACTATAAATAGAGTGAAAAAACAACCCACAGACTGGGAGAAAATATTTGCAAGTCATATATCTAAAGGGATTAATATCCAGAATATATAAAGTATTTCTATAACTCAACAAAAAGCCCAATTAAAAAATGAGCAAAGGACTTGAGTAGACATTTCTCTAAAGAAGATATATACAGGCCTGGCATGGTGGCTTACACCTGTAATTCCAGCATTTTGGGAGGCTGAGGCAAGTGGATCACCTGAGGTCAGGAGTTTGGGAGCAGCCTAGCCAACATGATGAAACCCTGTCTCGGCCGGGCGCGGTGGCTCAAGCCTGTAATCCCAGCACTTTGGGAGGCCGAGACGGGCGGATCACGAGGTCAGGAGTTCGAGACCAT
>NW_012106586.1:2044440-2065650 GCF_000951045.1 Mandrillus leucophaeus
AAAAAAAAAAAAGGCCATATACAAATGGCCAATAAGCACATGAAAGGATGTTCAGTATCACTAATCATTACCAAAATGCAAATAACAATTACAATGAGATACTGTGAGATACCACTTCATACCCTAATGACCACTGGGATGGTTATCATAAAAATAGAGTGGAAAATAACAAGTGTTGGCAAAGATGTGAGAAACTGGAACCCTTTGGCATTGTTGGTAAGAATGTAAAACAGTCACTATGGAAAAGTTTGTTCTTCAAAAAATTAAACATAGAATTATCATAGAATCTAGTAATTCACTTCTGGGTATACACAAAAAAGAATTAAAATTCTTATTCAGTTCTTGTTGAGACTTGAAGACTTATACACCAATGTCCACACCAGCATTATTCACAATGGCTAAAAAGTAGAAATAACACAAGTGTCCATTAACTGATGACAGGATAAACAAAACATGATCTATACACAGAGTGGAATATTATTCAGCCAGAAAAAAGGTATGAAATTTTGATACATGCTAATCCATGGATAAATCCTGAAAACATGCTAAGTGAAACACACCAGACAGAAATGGACATATACTGTATTCTACTTATATGAAGCAACTAGAATAGTCAAATTCATAGAGACAGACAGTAGAATGATGGTACCAGGGGCTGGATTGAGGGTGGGGTGATGAGGAATTACTGTTTCACCGGTACACAGTTTTTGTTTGGGATGATGAAAAGTGGATGAGGTAATAGTTATAGTTGTACAACATCGTGAATGTACTTAATGCCACTGAATTATACATTTAAAAATTGTTAAAATGTTAAGTTGGTGTTAGGTATATTTTGCCACAATAGTAATGAACAAAAGAATACTTGAGGGGAATGGGTTCCCACAGGATAAATGGCAGCTACCCAAATTAGAATTTCCACATCCACCAAAACAACCATACAGATCAACAGGGAGGACAAACTAGGTTGCCCCTGGTGTACATTTGCAGCATTATTAAGAGTCAGAGAATTTTATAAATTTCAATTTAAATATGACTGGAGAAATAAAGGCCTGAGACCAGTAGATCTGGTTCCAGTTTTCACCGTCTATACCTGAGTGGACACAATCAGGTAAAGAATGGGCAGAAGAGAGTACAATGAGGTTTTGCTGGTGATGGATCAGTAAATGTCAACTAGAGCTCATTCCCAGAAAGAGAGGATCCCTCTCTCAGTAAAAATATTGACACCATGTCTGAAACTGGGGAGTCAAAGAAAGAGGCAGTGTTGAGAAAACATTATTTCTAGAAGAATATCTTTGAAAAGAATATCTTGGAAGGGTAGAGGTAACAGAAGAGAAGAAAACAGCTAAAGATGAACATCCTCCTGAAACAAGATGATATAAACAAGTTGAGACAGACAACAAAGGCACCCTTTATTAAGGACACTGTGCTTCACTATAGCAATGAAAGAGGAAGTTCTTGAACGAAGAAAACTGTTAAGACATGCAAACTCTTCCATTCTTCTACATAAGACTGTCTGTTATCACTGGTTCAGGCAAATCCAACACAAATACTCATGAACAGAAAATGAAAAACAAACAACAAACAAGCATTCATGGGAAATTGTTAATAAAAAAAAGTTATACATAAAACTTTTCAATAGATGAAACCCAAAAGAGAAAGATTACAGGCGGAGGCAAATGGTACCAAAACTAAAAGATGGATTAAAATATAAGTAAAAATGCAAGTACTGATATGATAAACAACCACTTATCATAATACAAAAACTCAGAATAAAAACAGAGGAAAAAAGTGAAACAAGAACTACTGAACTTAAATAATAAGCTAAAGCAAAAGGAAACTATTTCAGAAATAAAAATTAAATTTTGTTTGCAAAGGGAAATATGAATAACAACATACAATAAGAAACATAAAGGAAAGAAATTAAAAGTGCCAAAAAATTAAATAGAAATTAACAAAAGATGGTAACAGGATCAGAGAGAAAATAATACTTATAGAAGATAAACAAGATCTAATATGTGTACAATTTGAGTCCCTAAAGAAGGAAAGAAAAACAATGTTTAAAACTGATTCAAGAAAACTGCCTAAATACAAGCAGACTTGAATCTACATGCTGGTACACAGGGAAAACTGACTTAGAGGAGTCAAGACATAATTTTGCAAAACTATTGACTTTAAAAAGAAACAAACAAACAAACAAACCCCACTGGACTTTCAGGCAAGAAACCAAGTCACTGACAAGGGAAAGAAATGAGGTTGGCTTCAGACTTCTTGACAATATTACAAAGCAAGAAAACAATGGAACAACGTTCTCAAGAAAACCTAGGAAATAAGTGTGAGTATGGTCATGTGAAAATGGCTTTGTTCTTACAGGACACACACTTTAAATACTTAAGGAACATAGGGCATCATATCATAGCATCTTACTCTCAGAGGGATTCAGGAAAAACTGTCCCTTCTGTACTTGCCAATTTTTCAGTGTGGCTGGATTGTTTCAAAATTAAAAAAAAAAAATAGCAAAGAAAACCCTGAGAAAGAAGAGTGATGAGGCAGAGCTAGCTCTACCATATAGCCTAGATAAATACAACTGGATGGGTTTGGCACACTAATATAGATACACATGCTACAGAAAAGAATCAAGAACTACATAAGTGACATCTCAAATCACTGACAAGATGAACTTACTAATAAATGATTCAAACAACTAGACAGCCATTTGGGAAACAGGTAAATTTGGATTCATACATCTTTCTATATATCAGAATGAATTCCAAATGGATCAATCAAATGCAAAAACATAGAACCCTTTAAATATTGAGAACATGAGTGAATCCTTTATACCTAGTATTAGAGCAATCAGATTATGATTCAAAACAAGAAGTAATATAAGACTAATAAAATTCTACCTCCTAAATGTCAAACTCTTCTACAAGGCAAAAAACATAAGCAGCAAATGACAAACTGGGAGAATATCATTTGCATGTCTGTTTTCCCATATCTCAGGCTCATCTTGTCCTCTCCCTTCAGTTTTGGAATCAACCATTTGTCCAACAGAACCTTTGTTCCTTTGCACATTATATCACAAAATATAAAAAGCTCCTAAGAAAAATACCTATTTTTTTTTAGAAAAAATAGACAAAAGACACAAACAGACAATTCACAGAAAAAGTGCAAATGACCTTAAGTACACGAAAAAAATGAAAAAATATGCCAGGCGCGGTGGCTCACGCCTGTAATCCCAGCACTTTGGGAGGCCAAGGCAGGCGGATCACAAGGTCAGGAGATCGAGACCATCCTGGCTAACACAGTGAAACCCCGTTTCTACTAAAAATACAAAAAAATTAGCCGGGCGTGGTGGCGGCACCTGCGGTCCCAGCTACTCAGGAGGCTGAGGCAGGAAAATGGCGTGAACCCGTGGGGCTGAGCTTGCAGTGAGCCGAGATCACGCCACTGCACTCCAGCCCGGGTGACAGAGCGAGACTCCGTCTCCAAAAAAATAAAAATAAAAAATAAAGAAAGAAAGAAAGAAAAGAAAAGAAAAAATAATTGATGCCTTATCCATCAAAGCTATCTTTACCATGCTCAAAACTTACAGACTACAATCCTATGTGGAAAAATGGAAGAGTTAGCATGTCCTAACAGTTTTCTTAGTTCAAGAGTTTCCTCTTTCACTGCTATAATGAAGCACAGTATCGTTAATAAAGGGTGCCTTTATTGTCTGTCTCCTGACTTGTTTATATCATTTTGTCTCAGAAGGATGTTTACTTACATGTGGTGGCTCATGCCTGTTATCCCAGCACTTTGGGAGGCCGAGGAGGGCAGATCACTTAAGGTCAGGAGTTCAAGATCAGCATGGCCAACATGGCGAGAATCTCATCCCTACAAAAAATACAAAAATCGCCGGGCATGGTGGCGTGTCCCTGTGGTCCCAGCTACTTGGGAGGCTGAGGCATGAATTGCTTGAACCCTGGAGGCGGGGACTGCAGTGAGCCGAGATTGTGCCACTGCACTCCAGCCTGGGCAACAGAGCGAGACTCTATCTCTAAGTAATTAAATAAATAAGAATTCCCCACTTTGGGAGGCTGAGGTAGGCAGATCACTTGAGATCAGGAGCTCAAAACCAGTCTAACCAACATGGTGAAACCCTGTCTCTACTAAAAATATAAAAAATTAGCCAGGTGCGGTGGAGGGCACCTGTAATCCCAGCTACTTGGGAGGCTGAGGAGAATCGCTTGAACCAGGGAGGCAGAGGTTGCAGTGAGCTGAGATCACACCACTGCACTCCAGCCTGGGTGATCCCAGCGAGACTCTGTCTCAGGAAAAAAAAAAAAAAAAAAAAAATTCCCTTCATCTTTTTTTTTTTTTTTGAGGCGGAGTCTCGCTCTGTCGCCCAGGCTGGAGTGCAGTGGCGCGATCTCGGCTCACTGCAAGCTCCGCCCCCCGGGTTCCCGCCATTCTCCTGCCTCAGCCTCCCAAGTAGCTGGGACTACAGGCGCCGCCACCACGCCCGGCTAATTTTTTTGTATTTTTAGTAGAGACGGGGTTTCATTGTGTTAGCCAGGATGGTCTCGATCTCCTGACCTCGTGATCCGCCCGTCTCGGCCTCCCAAAGTGCTGGGATTACAGGCTTGAGCCACCGCGCCCGGCCGAATTCCCTTCATCTTTACACGATTCCCTGAGCTACTTTTAGTCTAGCTGACCTGTTCAAAACACCCTCAACAAAAATATCCTCCTCTCAGCCAGTCATTTTCTTCCTCATATTTACAACCAGATCTGTCTCTGGAGAGACATTTCACCTTGAATGTTTGCACTCACTGGGCCCTGCTGTTTCTGGAGTTTGTTGCTTCTGGTGGGTTCGTGGTCTTGCTGACTTCAAGAATGAAGCCCACAACCTTTGTGGTGTTACAGCTCTTAAAGGTGGCAGGGACCCAAAGAGTGAGCAGCAGCAAGATTTATTGTGAAGAGCGAAAGAACAAAACTTCCACAGCGTGGACGGGAACCCGAGCAGGTTACTGCTGATGGCTGCAGGGTGGGGTGTGTCCAACTTTTATTCCCTAATTTATCCCCGCCCATGTCCTGCTGATTGGTCCATTTTACAAACCTCTAGCTAGCCACAGAACGCCAACTGGTGTGTTTTTACAGAGCACTAATTGGTGCATTTTACAAACCTCTAGCTAGCCACAGAATGCCGATTGGCATGTTTTTACAGAGCACTAATTGGTGCATTTTACAAACCTCTAGCTAGCCACAGAATGCTGATTGGTGCATTTTACAAACCTCTAGCTAGCTACAGAGTGCTGATTGGTGCATTTTACAATCCTCTTGGCAAGACAGAAAAGTTCCCCAAGTCCCCACTTGACCCAGGAAGTCCAGCTGGCTTCACCTCTCACTGCATTTCAGTGTATGTGTACTCACTGGACCCAGCACTTCTTTTAAAAATGCCAGCAAGGCCGGGCGTGGTGGCTCATGCTTGTAATCCCAGCACATTGGGAGGCCAAGGTGGGGGATCACGAGGTCAGGAGATCAAGACCATCCTGGCCAACATGGTGAAACCTCATCTCTACTAAAATATAAAAAAATTGCCCGGCATGGTGGCACACACCTGTAGTTCCAGCTACTCAGGAGGCTGAGGCAGGGGAATAGCTTGAACCCGGGAGGCGGAGGTTGCAGTCAGCCGAGACTGCGCCACTGCACTCCAGCCTGGCAACAGAGCAAGACTCCATCTCAAACAAACAAAGGCCAGCAAATACATGTAAAAAGTTAAGACAAAATTAGAAAATCAGCATTTTGTAACATCAATGAAATAACTGATTTGGGCAAGTATAATTAATGCATAGGTTGTTAGGGATGGGATATTTACTTTGATGCCAAAATATCGCCCCATAGAGCATTTGCTGAGTTCAAAGGGAAAAAAATGTACCTTTACAAGGAAAAGATAACCAAGTGATTAAATTTAGCGTCACCAACAGTGGAACCACCAGGCATTACATCCTCCTGCAGTAATTCAATATGAAGTACGCAGCATCTTTCCTGAAATGCAAACTCTGAATTGCATCTAGTACCTACTTGACAGCAGCTACAGTAGACAGAGGAACAAGTTAAATTACACCACGAAGAAACAATCAGACAAAAGCAGAAAGTGGGAAAACTACAACTGGTCTGGTGCAAAAGGTCAATGCAGAGGGGAAGAGGTGACCGGCTGTTCAACAGAGACTGATGGTCTATCACCAAATGCAGTGCACAAACCTCAGCTGGATACTGACACAAAAGAGCAGGACAAAGGCCATTTGGGAACTAATGGGAAAACAGAACTTTGTACAAATGGTTCCATCCCTCAGGAGGGGCACGGTTACACCACAGTAACAAAGAGCCCAAAATCTCAGTAGCTTAAAACAAAGATTGATTTCTCGCTGTCACTTGTATCACAATGTTTCAGAAGTGTGATGCTCCCCAGCCTGTTGCTCTTTAGGCAAGAGTAATTCTGAGGCGGGGTACGGTGGTTCACGCCTGTAATCCTTTGGGAGGTCAAAGCAGGTGGGTCACCTGAGGTCAGGAGTTTGAGACCAGCCTGATTAACATGGAGAAACGCCGTCTTCACTAAAACGAAATTGTGGTGGCGCATGCCTGTAATCCCAGCTACTCTGGAGGCTGAGGCAGGAGAATCACTTGAACCCGGAGGCAGAGGTTGTGGTGAGACGAAATTGCACCACTGAACTCCAGCCTGGGCAACAAGAGCAAAACTCCATCTCAAAAAAAAAAATAAATAAATAAAAAAAATAATAACAACTCTGCATCCCTTGAAGAACAAACGAGATGTTTACTGACCATGATGGATGGTTCACAGCAGTGTTTCTCAAAGTATGATTCCCCAACCATTTGCATCACAATATCCAAAATACTGCTAAATGCAAACAATTTATTGGTATGCAAATGATTTTAACTCCAGAGTCCCAACCCCTAACTACTGAATCAGAAACAGAACACCAGGGCTAGAGAGTCTACTACTAGCTTCTGAAAGTTCCTTTCAGTTCTGCAGGCCACTATTTTATAAAAGTTGCCATTTAAATGGATATTTTACTTTGCTAGAAATAACTAGAGTAGCACAAATACTGTTTATTGAAATATCAGGGTTTCATGTTTACACTTTCTTATATCAAGTACAATGGTATACATATTCTTTTTTGAGATAATTATTCTAGATTATAGGCTTTCTTCTAGATGTAAGTTCCTAAAACTTAGTTTACATTGATATCTAGATATATATCTTAAACAGTCTCCAAATTTTCTTTAATTAATCAAGGTATGTTAATGTCACTTGGAATTCTACATGGAAAAGCCAACAAAATAACTAAAACTTGACTAATGAAGATCAATGTCACTAATAAAAGTCTGCAACTGTAGTAGTAGGTTGGTGCAAAAGTACTTGCGGTTTTTGTCACCACTGTCGATGGCAAAAGCCCCAATTACTTTTGCAGCAACTATATAGTTTTATAGATGATCAGCATTTAATCCAACTTAGCATGTCAACTGGAAATTTTTCAAAATTTTAAAACTGGCCTTCTGCAAAAACCCCTTTTTCAAAACAGGCTTGACTGACACCACCTCCCTGCTCTGCTACCCGACCAAATAAATTGAATTTGTTTTTAAAGAGTTCCCTTCATCTTTACTCAAGATTCCCTGAGCTACTTCTAGCCTAGGTGACCTTTTCAAAACACCCTCAATAAAATTATCCTCTTCTCAGCCAGTCATTTTCTTCCTCATATTTACATCCGGATCTGCCTTTGGAGAGACATTTCACCTTGAATGTCTGTACTCACCGGACCCTGCCTTCCATCAAGCTGGCAAGGGCACAATAAAACCCTGATTGTTACATGAGCAAGTGACAGAAACAAAAGGAAAACTTAATGACATTATTACCTACATCTGATGGGCCTTTTAGCCCACTATACCTATTTTAAATATTCTGGAAATTATTTTTGTATGAAACAGGTATGATTTATCAACAAACTTTTGGAAAATAAACTCCTCAAACCTTATGCTGTTATGTTAATGTAATGGGCAAGTCGACTTGCCTACGTGAGAAGAGAAAAAAAAAACAACTACAACTTGATTCTATTTGTTTCATCCAGAAGAAAAACATTCAAAGTAAAATGTGAACATTTAATTACCTTTAAATAATATATGAAATAATTTACATGCTATACACTTCCAAACACACTGAACATAAATCCAACTTTATAGGACATACACAGTCTGCTTTTGCCAACATATATCCTGTAGGTCACTTACGATGTAACTGATTTCTCAGTCCACCTGTGAGCATATAAACACACAAATATATGTCTAAAGTTGAAGATTAAGATAATAAACCAGAGTTGAATACAAGAAGTCAGCCACAGAAGATTCTAAAACCACAATCAGTGACTGGAACACCAAGGCACAAAAACTTCCCTTTGTAGTCACAGAGATTAAGTTTCCATTCCCAGTGCTTAAATATGGAAGCAGTATTGGTTAATCACATACTATATTTTATAGTGCATTTCTGTTGCTGTTTAAAAAGGAGTATTTTTTAAATTACATAATGTATTACAGAAAAGCATTGGAAAAATAAACAGGATTAGATAAGCTCTCATACAATAAAGCTTTTTTTTTTGGTCTGAAAAAGATGTTTATGTTCAAAACTAATATAATAGAGGTGTAACACAAAGCAGCATGAGGGACCCTATGCAAACTGCCTAATACTCAAATTGTACCTCATGCCACCATGTTATTTAAATTTTCAGTTTTAAAGCCAGTTGGGTGATATTGCTAATTCCAAGTGATAGTTTTGGGGTTTTTATGTTTTGTTGTTTGTTTTTTGGTAATTTAAAGATATGTACTTTAATAAACAGAATAAACAGTAAACATAACATGGCAAAATGAAATCTTTCCCAGAGTGTAAGTTGCTTTTGTTAAACAATGACTTTGTAGTAGAATCTCTTTTTCTTTTTTTCTATATTTAACAAGAAGAAAAATAATGTTCCCCATAAAAATGACTTCAAAATTCATGCAACCATGCACAACCTAAACTATCTATACTTCTCTTTTTTATTTACCCAAAAGTTTTTGGGTAAACTGAAAGTTAGATACTCCAGGAACAGCAACTCATTGAGCAATAAGGCAGTTAAAAAATATACGTATACATATACTATTCATTGTTTCTAAGAACAGTTTTAGAGCTTTAGCTCTTTAAACTTACATAGTTGTGAAAGAAATAAAGCCAACCACAAAATAAGAATCAATGGAATGCAGTAATCCATATATAAAAGACAGTCAAATGTGCTTATACGTATTCAAGAAATCAATAATCTGTCTAAGCTGTAAATAATAAATTACCAAATAGCACTAAACAAATTATGATCAGAATAAACCTTCAGTTTCATTAATTTTGAATACGAAAGTGGGGCAGGCTAAATGTGAACAGTGTACTTCTACAAGTGTTTATATAGAAGTATTGTAGCATGCAACCCCAGCAGTAATGAGAGCACAATTCTTTACAAACAAAACAAGGCTGACCAAAAGAAAAACAAAACAAAAAATCTTGTTGTAGGCTGTAAAACGTAAGGGTAAAGAATCCACTGGGAATTTAAGGCTTTCTTAGAAATATTTTTCATGGCACTTCAACATTAAATATCACTAAAAGGCAAAATATGTAAATATTCATAGTTACAAAGCTACATAATTGAAAGCACATGCCATATCATTTATTAAGAAACTATGTTGTCAAATTTTGTTTTCTTGAAGTTAAATTGTACTTAAGGAAGGCTATTTATGTTTGGCTGAATTAACATAAATCATAAATGTCAATTCCTTAGTGTACAGTGCAAATTGTGTTTTGAGTAAATACATCAAATACCACCCATTTCTTACAGAATTGAATGTCATTCCTTGCTGGAAATGCAATTCAAATGACTTATCTCTCTCACAAGGGCAGTTATTATCCTTCCTTCAACTATTAGCCTACTGTTAAACCCTAAAATTGTTATTAGACAAATTCCTCTTGGTCATGCTTACAGACCATCCTCACAATAATCCTTTTCTTGTATTGCAATCATTGCAGAAAAAACTCTAGGAGCCTAACAGGTCATTCTTGCCACACCATACTCTAAGCTGACCACAGCAGGTTCTGATTTAGAAAACTCTTCTGCATATTCACTATAACGATTATCTGCCAGGCTGCTGCCCTCTATAGTTCGAAGAGCATCATTTACGGGTAGCAGAGTCTGCTCTTTAAAACACAGGGAAGTTTTGAGGGTAGGTGATTCAGGATGAACTGAATGCAACAATTCCTTGGTGAGGATGCCATCTGTTTGCTTATTTTTGCGCTGTTTAATTTTCTAGAACAAACACAAATTTGAAAAGAAAATTACTAACTGCATATACCACAATATGTTACATGAAAAAAGAAAACATGCTTTTTGCAAAATATGTTCTCTGTATGTATAACAAAACTAAATCTCAAAAAATTAGAAACATTTAATGCATATGACATGGTTGAAAATCCTAATTGTGTACAATTTTTTGCTGTGGAAAATTGTTAGTTTTTATGTTTATTAAACAAACAATCCAGCAAGACTTGACTGCAGGCGATCACTAGGCTTCCACACTTGAAATGGACATATATTACCTAGAAAGCATAACAGTTAAACATTTATAAAAAAAAGAAATGTATATGAAACATCCACCCTGAAAACACAACAAACAATCTTGTGTAGCTAAAGGGCTCACTGTATGAAGAGTTTTTCTTACATGGTTTTCCTACAGTGGCTTGTGAGGTAAAAATAACAGACTTTAAACACAACAGAACTTTATTTTTTTAACAGAAGATTTTTAAAGTGTCCTGCGGCAGAGTATGCTCTCTGAATTCTTGGACTGTCCCGATAATCCTGTAGTGCCTACTAACCTGGACTTGCCTCTCTTGACCATATCCTTCTACAATTTACTCAAGCAGTCATTACCTCCTTATATAAAAGATGACTAAGGTAGACTCCTGCCTGAGAGGTAGGCGAGACAGTCTTACGTTATAATTGTCTAGGATTTTAAAAATATATATGTACTTACTGATCCTTTTTGCTTATATAGGATGGCAGAAAAAAGATTATAGGAAAGTCTTAGGGTAGAGAGGGATTTGTTAAACAAGACACACCCAGAAAGCATAAAACATTGACCAATTTGACATGAAAATTCAAAACATCTATATATAGCATACCATAGAGTGGAAGACCATAGGTTGGACAAAGCCATTTGTAATATATATAACTAACAGAATTAGTGCCTGGCATATAAACAACTCTTACAAATCAATAAGAAAAAGGCAAATATGCCAACAGAAAATGAGCAAAGATTTGAACAGTCCGTTCACAGAAAAGGAAAACCAAATGGTCAACAAATATGGAAAGTCATTTAACTTCATTTGTAATCATGGAAATCCAAAACTGAAAACAATTTAAATATTCATCCATAGCTGAATGGATAGACTATGATATATTCATACAATAGAAAGTTATACAGTAGTTACTAAAACAGATGAATAAAAGCTGCGTGTATCAATATGGATAAATGTCAAAACAATGTTGAGCAAAATGAAGCACATAAACAGTATGGTAACAGTTTTAAAACATCAGTTTCTTAAGCAGAGTGGCGGGTATATGGGCATATACATTGTCTGTTTCCTTTTACACCTCATACAAACATTATAGATAGTCTTTGGTATTTTTCCAATACACAATAAAAATATTTTAAGTCAAGAAAAACAGTATTATGAATTGTGGATACAAACATATATAGTAAAAGTATAACAACATGCACAAGAATGACTAAGAGCAAATCCAGCACAGTGAATCTGCAGACCTCAAAATACATGGATGAAGACTGGCTAAGAGTATAGAGGGTCTTCAAATAGATCTATGTTTTATTTCTTTTTTTTTGTTTTTGTTCTTGAGATAGAGTCTTGCTCTGTCACCCAGGTTGGAGTGCAGTGGCACAATCTCGGCTCACTGCAACCTCCGCCTCCCAGATTCAAGCAATTCTCATGCTTCAGCCTCCCAAGTAACTGGGATTAAAGGAACACGCCACCATGCCTGGCTGATTTTTAAAATTTTTTTAGTAGAGATGGGGTTTCACTGTGCTGGCCAGGCTGGTCTTGAATTCCTGACCTCGTGATCCGCCCGCCTCAGCCTCCCAAAGTGCTGGGATTACAGGCATGAGCCACCACGCCCGGCCTATGTTTTATTTCTTAAAACAAGAACGAGAAAGATCTGAGGCATATATAGTAAATGTTAAAATCCCACAAAAGCTAGCTGGTGGGTACAGAGATAGTTATTGTATTTATCTATACATTATGCTATATACTTCCAGTATTTTAATGTATTTTAAAATACAAAGAAAGTGATTTGAACTAACATATTCAATCAAAGTAGGGTTGACCTGATTTTGAAGCAACTGCTTACTTCAGAAGTTTATACGCTGATTTACACCAACAATACAAGTATTAGTCTAATCGTAAACTAATTTCACATTCCAAATATATTAAATTAGATACTTCAGAATACTTACAGATTCTAGGTCTTTAATATCTTTCTCTAATTGTTCATTTTGCTCATTCATATTCATAATTATATTAAATACAGACTGCCTAGGATGCAGTGTTCGATCAAATTGGTGGTACATGTTCCTCCAAAACCTATATGACAAAAAAAAAGTTTCAATAAATTGTGTTTGAGAAAATTCAAATATAAATACTTCAATGATGTCAACTTACTTAAAATTGAAAGATATTGTATTTGGCTCCAAAACTGTAAATCTGTGAGATTTGGAACTGTAGAGAGGATTTAAATACTTCTTTTGGTCTTCCAAAAGAAACGGCCACAGAGAATAAGTCTTCTCCTTCAACCTTAATGTCATGAGAAAAACACAGAGATCTTTCCTATAGGTGCAAAGTAGTAATGGTAATATTCATTTTTATAAACCAGGCGATGGCTTCTGAAGCAGATTTAAATTTTAGTTTTTTCTTCTATTCACAGTCTAACCTTGTCTCACAATTCCGTATTCTCTCTAATCTCCTTTTTCATTCATAATTAGGTAATAAATAAAGCCATGTTTCTTGAACACAACACAGGTATAACATTTTCTCTCACAACCATATATTTTAAGGGATTCCTCTCAACTCACACAATTTCAAAAACTTGGTCTCTGTTTCACCTACTTCAAATCACCACAAACATACACATAGAACAAGACACTAATGTATCTTTCTGTCTGGCCTTCTTCTCTTAACCTTACATCTGGGCTGTAGGGGCAAGTACCACAGGGCAGGAACACATGTAAGTGTGAGTGGGTACAAAAAGGGAAACAGGCCAAATCAGGATATTATGCAAGAATTTTAAAAACCAATTATTTTGCAAATCTAAGAGTAGGTGGGCAAAGGTAAGAATGGTTTTAGACTGCACATTTACCAAGTAAACATAGTGTAGGTATCCGGAGGGAAAGCGGAAAATCTCCTCATTTTTCCATAACTCCTAAGATAACCCATAGGTGTGTCTTAGAGAAAAACTACTAGGAAATATCTACTTTTATTTCCATCTTTCCATGTTTGATAATGTTTGGCACTAATTAAGAGTAGTTTTTCCTAAAACAGCTCTGTACTCCAGCAAACGAGTCACCTCTGTGCTCCAAATTATAATAAACAGTTTTGAATCACTGTAGCATAGAGCTAAAGTCTCAGTGTTCTTTGATTGTTCATCTCCGCCGTTCTCTATTCACTTTTTATTCTCTTTACACATCTTTCGAATTTTCCACATGCTCTCAGTTCTGCTGTTAACTCTGTTGGGAGTGTGAGCATGTGGCTATCTTCAAATACTACCAGATTTAGCTTCCTCAGTATGTCCCTTGGATGTTCAAAAGTCTGTTAAGTGCTCTTTACTGCCTACTGCAGGAGGCAATAAAGAAATCCAAACTCAGAAGCCCAACCTAAAACAATATACATAGGACCTCTAAGACCTACTCCAGAGATCTTCCTTGTAGCAAAATTTAGGCAAAAACCCCTATCCCCAAAGATTGGTCAGGAAATAACATGAACTAGGGTCAAGTAGTGTCTCAGAGCTTTTCTCGGGACAGACGCGCTAGAGTCAACACAGCTAGATTTACTTTCCCCAAAGAACTGTCTGTTTAGAAATGTGGGGAGAGCTATAAGGCTCCATCTTACCTTAAAACAAACCAACAGTTTAAAATATTTTACACCTTAAAACTAGCGACCAACACACTCTGGGAAATTAAACAGCGTAAGGATTTCTCTGTTCTAAAATATATTAATGCAGACTGGAAAGAAGCATGAGGGGACTTCCCAGGGTGTTGGCAATATTTCACATTCTGGGTTCTGGTGACATAGGTGTGTGAGTTTGGTAAGATTTACTGAGCTTCATACTTACGCTATATGTACTTTTCTGTATGTATGCTACACTTCAAAACACACTTTATAATGTGTTTTTCCTATTAACTGAAAGGCAGGGGAATATTAGAAGGGTACTCAGCTTTAGAAATACAAAAAATAAAATCTTTACAATAAAATTTCAAATTGTCAAGATATTTTATTAAGTTTCAACCACGATTTTTGTTAGACCTCGGCTAAGTAGGGGGAAAAGGAGACCCTTTTAATTGAATCATCTTACTTGAGCTCTTCTCTTTCCTTTTGACAATTTCCAAGGAAGTTTCCAAACTGGCATGAATGAATATGTTCATGGATCTGAAGAAGAAATGCTTCACTGAATTCAAAGGCTTGTGGAAACTGTTCGGTCAAATGCCACACACATTCCAAGAACTGAGTAAACACTGGTGAGACTTCCTTTGGGTCACCATCCAAATGGCCACACCTAACCCCACAGAAAGTACAAGCTTTTAAAAACACCTCTGAAAGAGTCCATTGTTCAGGTATTGTTAATCTTAAACACACAAAAATATTCCTAAAGCATTGTTATAGTAGCACAAAAAACTAGAATTTTTATTGAAACCATTTATGAGTTTTTAAACTACAGCTTTAAAGGATCTGTTACCATCTCTAAATATAATGCAGCCAAAAAGGAAGGTAATAGTCATAAAAATTAACAAGTGTACTAGAATTGAAAGAAATTACAGAAAAAAATTAAACATCTTCATGTAAAATACAGTAAAAACCATGACACTCTTACCTCCCACCACGCATGTGAGTTCATAAGGAACAGAAACATTTTGGCATTCTAAACTTGGTTTACTAATTTTATAAAATATATGACCGTGTAACTGTGACTCACCTCTCTGAAAATTTATGTCCAAAAGAGATCCAATCCTTTTCTATTAAAACCTTAATGAGAAAAAGTAAAATTCACTTTCTGACTACTTTCAATTATTTTGTTTAGGCTGGATTAAATCTTATTAGTTTAAAAACAGTATTTACTGTACACTTTTAACTTATAAACAAAACAGCACAAAAAACCACAGGCAAAAGAATGCCAAAACCTTGATTCGAGGTGGGGTTAAAGAAGAATAAAAATGTATAAAAAGACATAGAGTAGTTTTGTGACTTAAATTATTTCCATTGAACTTTTTACATTTTAAGTGAAAAGAACATGTTATAAAGCAGTATTACATTTAAGTTTTTGTATATATGAAGACGACGTATCATAGGAAAAAGGCTAGAAAAATGTAAACCAAAACTGCTAACAAAGGTTAACTCTAGGTGGTAGACTGAGGTGGATATTTTAAACCTTTTGGCTTACTTGTACATTATTTATATTATTTATACACTACTCTTTTGAAGAAAAAAAACTAATGATAAAAAGACCAATTATTTTAATCAAATCATCTTACTTGAGTTCATGTTCAAATCCAAGTGTTAACATCTATCCTCTTGAATGGACTGACTTTATGTTTTCCTTGCTGCAGCTTCTCTACTTACCCACTCCTCTGTAAAAACAGATTTCTAACTTTTTCAGTCTAATCTAAACAAATATTTGTAGTATTTAGTATACTTTATCACTTCATTATACAGTCACCAAGCACATTCTTTTCATAGTGTCAAAACTACCAGTTTTAGCTTCTCTGAGTTTTCTCAAGCCTCTGCTTTTGGCAGAAGGCTATATACACCGATGTGGCTGAGGATGTAGTCGCTGGAGCTCAGGCACAGGCTCCAATCCCAGCTTCACCACTTTGTGTGACCTTGGCCAAGTGATCTTTTGGCTGGAGCTACAGATTTTATTCTGGTCTCTCTGCCATTCTTCTGCACAGCCACGTTTAAAGCATAACTCAGTATCTTTCTCCCTAAATGTATTCTTCGGCTTCTCTCAGTGAAGAGCCAGAAAGCAGCACCATCCGTCCTGGCACCTAATTCAGAAACTTGGAAATCATCCCAGAGGAAGACTCCTCTCTTCTATCCCACATCCAGTCCATGACCAATTCTTACTGACTCTACTTTCTTACTCTGTTGCCCAGGCTGGAGTGCAATGGTGCAATCTTGGCTCACTACAACCTCCACCTCCTGGGTTCGAGTGATTCTTCTGCCTCAGCCTCCTGAGTAGCTGGGACTACAGGTGCACACCACCACGCCCGGCTAATTTTTAGTACAGACAGGATTTCACCATATTGGCCAGGCTGGTCTCAAACTCCTGACCTCATGATCCACCCGCCCCGGCCTCCCAAAGTGCTGGGATTACAGGAGTGAGCCACTGCGCCCAGCCACTGACTCTACTCTCTTTTTTTGTTTGTTTTTTTGTTTTTGAGATGGAGTCTGGCTCTGTCACCCAGGCTGGAGTGCAGTGGCCGGATCTCAGCTCACTGCAAGCTCCGCCTCCCGGGTTTACGCCATTCTCCTGCCTCAGCCTCCCGAGTAGCTGGGACCACAGGCGCCGCCACCTCGCCCGGCTAGTTTTTTGTATTTTTAGTAGAGACAGGGTTTCACCGTGTTAGCCAGGTTGGTCTCGATCTCCTGACCTTGTGATCCGCCCGTCTCGGCCTCCCAAAGTGCTGGGATTACAGGAGTGAGCCACTGCGCCCGGCCACTGACTCTACTCTCTAAACATCCCTGGAACCCTGGAACCCATCACTTCCCCCTTCACTTGTGTGTTCCTCTTTTAGTGTGGTAAAATTAAAAACTTTTGTCTCGTAAGTTATTGTAACAGTGTCTACACTGGCCTCCTAGCCTCCATTCCCACTCCCTCTGGCCTTCAAGACACCAAGCCATCTTTTTAAAAAGCACATCTAATCAAGTTACTGTTTGCTTGTTTAAAACTCTTTAATAGCTCCTATTATCCAAAGAGGGGAAAGCCCCATTCCAGCCTTCTCTTCCTCAGGCCCTGACCCCACTCTATTCCTCTGCACCTAAGCCCCCTATTCTAATACTCACTCTGAACTCCATCCATCACACATTACCTGCAGTCACCAAAAGAGGTTATGCTTTGGTTCACACTGTTCTTATTGCCTGGGAAGCTCTCACATGCTCCCCATTTATTACCTAATTTCATTTGGATGTCTAATAAATAATTAAAGCCAAATAAGGTAAAGAAAATATTCCTTATCATATACTCTCAAGGTAAGCTGAGCATTATTTTCTTATTAGCAGCACTCCCGCTTGGCCTGTCCCAGAGTCAGTATGTTAGCAGCACAAAATAGCGGTGCTGAAAAGGGACTGGTGATTTTCAATCTTCCCTTGTTTTAAGATGGCACTGTATTTAATAATTCTAAACTCATGAAAATTTTCTAACATCTCTTCATTTAATTATGAGTTAAGATGTAAATTTTGAAAACATAAGTTAATCTGATCACACGTTTAAAAGCAAGCAAATAAAAATCTGATCATACCTTTAAAAGCAAAGAAACAAAAAGTAGGAACTAGGCCTTTATCTTCACAAAGGAGAAAATCTATTCAACCAGAAATTTTAATATAAAACATGGCTAACATGTTATTACACTTACAAATGCAGGTGCTTTAAATAGAAGGTTTCCTTCAGAATTTAATTTTAAGTACTCTCATTTGTGCATTGTTGTATTACATTATTTGTATTTGTTAGATAAAAATGAGGGACAAAATACTGAATATTTCCATTGCAACATTTTAGGAAAAAAAAGTTATTTAAATCTAAAGTTTATTGTCAGTGTTAGCACACATGGAAATGTGTCTAATTCACGGTTTCCCAACCTCAACAGTACTGACATTACAGGCCAGAACATTCTTTGCTGTGGGGCTGACCCCCCAGCAAAAATTTTATGCATTATAAAATGTTTAGTTAGCAATATCCCTGGCCACTCCCACAGATGCCAGTCTCATCATTTCCTTTAGTGCAAAATTGTCTCCAACATTGCCGAATGTCCTCTGGAGGGACATAAAATCACTCCTACTTAAGAACCATTGGTCTAACCAAATAAATCCTTACCATGAATCCCCTGATTGTCCTGTAGTAGGAATCCAATAAAAGAGAACCCAGGGAACAAACCTGGGAAGTCCTATCCCAACCGTCGGAACAATGCACCAGCACACTTGCATTTTCAACTGTTATTGCCTGAAAAGAAAGATCACATACATTCTAGCAACTTTAAGGTAAACCAGTAAGTTCTACTTGAAAACCATACTACCAGGTATTGTGTTACAAAGAAGTGCTATGCCTGCAATGATGTCACAGCAACGATTTCCAAAATATGCAACAAAATACGGTAAAAACAAAAACACAAGCAAATAAACAAAAAACAAAGAAAAAATGCTGCTTCAAAGTACTTAGGAGCATCTTTTTAAGTTTCTACATTAAGTGCTACATGATATTTTTAAGGCTGAAAATAAAGTGAAGCTCATTAAAAAAGTAAAAAATAATAAAAGTTACCTGATGAATAGATACCAGCCCCCAACAGAATGAATCTACTCCTTCCCAATCATTATAGACCCCAAGACCAAACATGAAAGATAAAGTGTTACTTTGGCCAAGAAGATTGCAGCATCCATAACAGCTTTGATATGGCGAAGCCATCCTGAGCTCTCCAAACCAGAGTAGAAATCATTGACGGAAAGCCCTTTAGTGCCATTGACTAAAAGAGGGATAAAAATATTTCAATTAGAATATGGCTAGAGTTTCTGTGGTTTTTTTTTTCCAAGATCTTTCTAGATAAGTGAATTAAGAAAGAAGACAAAATAAATAGGCAAGACTCTATAAATGAAAAGATGCTATTAAAAGCTCAATAACTGATTCTTGGATATATTTTTCTATTATTCCTGTGCTTACAAAAATGCTCCAATCTCTTTAAAAACATTGTAGCACAAGCATCTAAGTAAAAATAATCTTCTATTTTAATTTTTTAAATTCCACACTATGACTGGAATATTTAAATGAACATTACCATAAATTAGTATTTACTGTACTGACTACTCAAGAATATCTATCTAATAACAATTTTTTTGCAAAACCATTAGAATTGTTCTAATACAGTAGCCACTAACCAAATATGGCTACGAAACATTTGAAATATGGCTTGTCCAAACTCAGATGTGTAGTAAGTGTAAAATACACACCTGATTTCTAAGAGTTGTTGAAAAATATCTCATTACTGATTTTTTAATATTGATTACATGTTAACATAATGTTTTTAATATATTAAGTAAGGATATCATTAAAATTAATTTCACTCGTTTCTTTTTAATTTTTAAAATGTGACCACTGGAAAATTCTAAATTACATGTGACTAGCATTAGATTTCTTTTGGACAAGGGTGCCTAAAAAAGCAAGCAATAATATACCTTCCAATAATTTCTGAAGGCTGGACCTCATGACATGAATATTTTCAATTCCAACAAACTGAAATCTAATATTGGAATAGTTGTCTTCATTTTCATAACCTTTTCCAGCTGCTCTGTTGGCCATTGCATTCAGCTAAAATTAAAAGTTTTAGAAATTTAGAGACAAATTACTTTTCTCTTTTAATTTACCAAAATATCATGAAAATACTAAATAAGCTGTATTTTAGCTAGGAGAGAGTTTAAAGGAACTCATCAAAACTGAATAAGCTACCATCGATGTTTTAATAAGTAAAAATGCCACATGTTATTAAATAGTAAAGAAGGAAATAATTAATATGATTGCTATATAATGGAAAGGTCAAAGTTCTCATAAGTTCATGAAACCAATTCATTTATGTTTTTGTCAGTTTTCCATATGTTTGTAATATTTTAAAATTAAAAAGAAATAAATGTCTCCTATCTGATTTTTAAATGATTCAGTTGAGCAGAGCTGGCTGGCGGACTTTTCTTTTACAGAATGAACCTATAAGTTTATTTCAGAACAAGCCTACAGCACTGATCATTCTGAGAGCCACAGGGACCTGAAAATCAGATGTGAAATATGCTTCAGATTACTTGAGGTCTTCTATAGGAGAAATTATTGGAGGCCCATACACCATATAATATGGCACATAACCGGCTATCGAGATACATCTCTGAGAACTGGGCCAAAAATAAACTGGTCTCCAGGAAAAAACAGATTGCTCATAGGCCCATGGTCTTTAGCTATTAGATCAAAATGTTGTCAGTGGTCCCCTTAGGATCTGTCATGCTCAATTCTTCCAGGCTAGGATTTCATATAGTATGTTAACACAATTTATTAAAAATTCTTATGAATGTGGATAAAACGGAGCCTAAATTAGAAGAAAAGGAGCTCTTCATTTTGTGGATTTGACCTCAGTTTGGTAACAAGTACAGTTAAATTGTATCCTACTGACTGTAAAATCTACAGTTAGATGTTAAAAAATGCTTCCACGTTACTACTTGATTTACATTTAACTAGTAAAACAATCAAAGAATGATATATTTTCTGTGAAGATAATTATATAAATAAGAGCTACGAGGTCCTGAAAAACAAATCACTGTATCAGACCTCATCTTCAAAAATTCGCATATTACAATAGCCTTTTATATCTAATATTATCTAAAAAGTGTTCTAGAATTTTTCTTATAAGAGATATCACCAGCACTCTCAACTCCTAATAGTCTTTTATTTTTAATAAAAGATTATCAAAGTTATCAATTTCCATTTTTAAATAATAATAATAATAATTATTATTATATATATTTTTTGTCACTCAGTCTGGAGTGCAATGGCACGATCTCGGCTCACTGCAACCTCTGCCTCCTGGGTTTAAGCAATTCTCCTGCCTCAGCCTCCCAAGTAG
>NW_012106586.1:2067265-2069722 GCF_000951045.1 Mandrillus leucophaeus
CAATTCAGCTTTCCTGAAATTATATATATCAGAAGACATAAGAAATCACCATGAGCTACTCAGAAATTGGTCTTCTAAATTGGTATCCTTTAAATAAAGGATTGATTTCCTCAGTATGATTAACCTTAGTTAATTTAAAACTAGGATTCAGATATTTTATATATGGGCAAGTTTATTAACTCTCATTAGTAAAGTAATAAAGATAATTAAACTAGCAGACTGTACTCTATTTAAAATACATACTTTTGGCCTGGTATCCATGACATACATATAGCGATTAACTGGATTGGCTTTACTAATGGCTTGAAGCAAATGTTCATCCTCCAGGCACCTGGCACTGAATCCAGAGAGTGGTTGACTACATCGACAAATGGCAGCCTATTTTTTTAAAGAACAGAAAACAGATTATGCAAATATCTCTAAAATGTGTCTTTAAAAATGCTTACAAGAAAAAAAGCCAAAAGTGTTAAAATCAAATATAACAATTAGGAGGCATTAACTTTAAGATCCTCTTTGAATTAAATACTACTTCAATATCTTGACATTCTCTAAGTTTTCCCAATATTCTCTTCTCATAAGAAAACTACCTCCTTATCTAGTTTGATTAAAAAACCCTGGGTCCTAAGAACTAACACCCAGTCAATTCTCTGTTAAGTAACCTTCTGTTAAGTAACCTTCTGTTAAGTAACCTTCTGTTAAGTAACCTACTGTTAAGATGCCTGCATTCTGCGTTCCATTTAGATTATAGGATACTTCCAACTGACGTTCAAGTAAAAGATTAGTCAATAAAAATAGAACAAGAATTTTTAAGTAGCATCATTAGAACTTTTACTTTCTAAAGTCTTTAAGATCTCTAATTAGAAATCAGCAATCTTAATATAAAATGAGAAAAATAAGCTTCAATTCAAATTTGGGTTAAAATACAGTCAATCGAATAGAGCAAGAATATCTATAAGTAGTGAATCGTTGGATTCATTATTTACTGTTTTTTGTTTGTTTGGTTGGTTTTTGAGACAAGGTCTTGCTCTGTTGCCCAGACTGGAATGCAGTGGTGCGATCACAGTTTACTGCAGCCTTGACCTCCTGGGCTCAAACAATCCTTCCAACTTAGCCTCCAGAGTAGCTGGGACTACAGGAACACACCATTGTGCTTGACTAATTTCTGTATTTTTTGTTAAGACGGGTTTTTGCCATGTTGCCCAGGCTGGTTGTCAACTCCTGGGCTCAAGCAATCTGCCCACCTCAGCCTCTCAACATGCTGGAATTACAGGCATAAGTCATCATGCTCAGCCTACTATTGTTTAAAGTCCTAAAAAAAGATTTAAAAGATTTAGACCCATATACTTTTTCTCCAATGCAAAACAAAAATACATACAAATTCACACAATTGCATATTTTAAACTCACAAAATAAAACCATGAAAATATGATAAAATAGTAGAAAATGAGTATTGCCTAATTAAATTCTTTTCAGACCTACTTTCTGATTTGTTAAGTTGTTCACTGAATAACTATTTTCAGCCCAACTTTCCAATAAACAATGTTTACACATATGGCTGTGTCAAGACAGGCAATAACCATTTAACCTCTCTACGATTTATTTGTGAAAAGTAGATTAGAAATTTCTGTCTAAACCCTTACCCCTTTGCCTCTGCTCCTTCCCAAAATCCAAGTCAGGTTCTAATAAAGAAAGTTAAAATGTATAAAACCACAGGGACAAAGAGAATGGGAAAAAAGACATAGAGATGTCAATAAAATCTGGGGAGATGATAGCTGACTAGCAAGTGATACCCAATTTTACAGGACAAAGAAAGCTGCTAACTCCCTTAAGTCAATAAGAAGCAAGGTATTTTGTGTAGCAAAATCCCAAAAGGCTCAAAACCTCTGAAGGCTTGAGCAGGGATATAACTGAAAAAAAGGAGAACTCGTGGAATGTCTGCATGAGGGCTAGCTAAGACCATCAGACTCTCCCTTACCTTGAAGACAAGGTTTATTCTACGATGAGGATGAACCTGAAGACTCTATAGACAATACACACAGCTGTGGGCAGGGGTGAAGCCCTATACTCACAAAAACTAGGAGCATTAAGTAAAGTCTACGTAACAAAATGTGAGATCCTCCCACCACTCTTTTCACCCTTGGATCACGGCCAGATTTACTATACACATTGGGACCAAAATTAGAGGTTTGTTCTTTAAGGAAACCAACTTATACAATAGAAAGAAACCCAAAGCCAGGCACAGTGGCTCACACCTGCAATCCCAGCATTTTGGGAGGCCGGGGCAGCTGGATCACCTGAGGTCAGCAGTTCGAGACCACCCTGGCCAAATGGTGAAACCGTACCCATCTCTACTAAGAATATAAAAATTAGCCAGGCGTGGTGGCACATGCCTGTAATCCCAGCTACTCTGGAGTCTGAGGCAGGAGAATCACTGGAACCCAGGAGGCAGAGGTTGCA
>NW_012106586.1:2071197-2079909 GCF_000951045.1 Mandrillus leucophaeus
AACATACAGTGCCTCCTGGCCTTCTATTAGCAGGCTACAAAGGTTAAGTTTTACTAATGTAAGCAAACCTTATTACAGCCTCTCACTATAAAGATGCCTCCTCCACTGCTTCATGTTGCAAAACCCTTTTGATTTGAGTTTACTATTAAAACGGGACTCTGAAATGCCCTTGGTTCTCTCCCTTGTCTCAGCGGTCATCTTATCAAAACTAACTGGTTTTCCCAAATATAAGCAGAATCAAAAGAGAACCACAGGAAAGAAAGAGGATCCTATCTGTTAACTAACTGTATTATTTTCAAGTCACTGCTGGAAGGAAGGGAGGGTCAAGAAAAGATGACAAGAAGTATGAAAATTTCTATATTTGAGTAGTTTTGTTTTAAATTTGCAAAAATGTAATTAAACAAAAAGCCAGGGCTTCTCCATTAGCAATCTTTTAATGTAAAAAATAGTGTTCTTGATCCAGCCAGTGGCTCACATCTGTAATTCCAGTATTTTGGGAGGCCAAGGCAGGCAAATCACTTGAGGTCAGGAGTTCAAGACCAGCCTGGTCAATGTGGCAAAACCTCGTCTCTACTAAAATTAGCCAGGCATGGTGGCATGTGCCTGCAGTCCCAGGTACTCAGGAGGCTGAGGCACAAGAATTGCTCGAACCAAGAGGTGGAGGTTGCAGTGAGCCAAGATCGTGCCACTGCACTCCAGCCTCGGCAACACAGCAAGACCCTGTCTCAAAAAAAAAAAAAACAAAGTGTTATTTAAGATACTTAACCCTGAAGATGAGTTATACCTTATTTCTAAAATCAAAAGAAAAGCATCCTACCTCCTTATCTTGATGATAGTAGGAAAGAACTGGGAATCTTCCCTTGCTCCGGAACTTGGAACTACCAACAATGATGGGTTTGCTTGCTATCCGGGGAACATACAGTTCTCTGGGGTACGTTTCACATATCTGTAAATATCAAACCAAACATAACCATTGTATCTCAGTTCAAAACCTCTTTAAACACCTTGAAACCTTATTAAACGCAAGAACAGCACATTTCAGTACACAGACAACTTGCTATGCTGACACTCTCTAACCCTCTGGTATTAACATTTTCTGAATTTCTCCAAAACGTTGTTAAGGTACCTTATAGTCCCGATTGGCATCAGACAACTGCCAGTGAGAATTTGGCACTCCCATCCTCTTATACTCCTCAGCGAGATCAATGAGCTGCCAGCCTTGTAGTCGTTCTGAATCATTTTGTTTGGGATTATAAGAAAATGCATAGAGATCTTCATATTTTGCTACAGAATACAAAATTTTAAGTGTTAGGTGCAATTTATAAGACATACTACAAATAAATGTAATTTTTCAGTTTTTTCCTTCATTTTTCTCTTTACAATCTTCAAAGAGATGGCTAATAACTGAATATATTTGATATTCAGTATGCAAATGATTATACCTAAAAACCACACATATCAATCTGAGATGGGATTTTTTGTCAACAGCAAAAGTAAAGCTAATAAATACAGTTAGACTTACATGTTAAATCCTCTACTGCAGTATTTCTTTTTCTTAAAAGTAAAATTATAAAGACACTAATAGACATTTTCCACTAATCACTTTCCCAAATCAGATGTAAACTAGACTAACGTTATAATGAGAAGCTAGAGACAGCATACAGAACATGAAATTGCAT
Organism: Mandrillus leucophaeus; assembly: GCF_000951045.1. Classification (NCBI taxonomy): domain Eukaryota; kingdom Metazoa; phylum Chordata; class Mammalia; order Primates; family Cercopithecidae; genus Mandrillus; species Mandrillus leucophaeus. The sequence continues at coordinate 2,072,877 of NW_012106586.1, forward strand.
TATACATCCCTACCAGACACTGTCGACTAAAAACAGCAACTGTTGCACAGAGCTCTTGAGGCGCTTTGGAATCATCTTTACTATAAACTCTGGCTTGAGACAATGGGATGTTACAGGCTTATGTCCTCAGAGAGAAGAATGAACAAAGACCTGCTCTGAGACCACTCTTGTAGGCAGCAATCCAGACTGCTCAACCGAAATCCAGTCCAACATAGAATTCAAGTCATGCTGGGGGAAGGAAGTCACCAGATCCACAGGGCATAAGTAGTGATAAGATTCTTCTTTAGTGGCTCACGCCTGCAATCCCAACACTTTGGGAGGCCAAGGAGGGTGGATCACAAGGTCAGGAGTTTAAGACCAGCCTGGCCAAGACTGTGAAATCCCGTCTCTACTAAAAATACAAAAATTAGCCGGGCGTGGTGGTGGCTGCCTGTAATCCCAGCTACTCAGGAAGCTGAGGCAGGGAACTGTTTGAACCTGGGAGGCGGAGGTTGCAGTGAGCTGAGATGGCGCCACTGCACTCCAGCCTGGACCAGAGAGTGAGATTCCGTCTCCAAAAAAAAAAAGTTCTTCTTTAGGACTGAACTCAATCTTACTTCTACTCAAATAGAATTCACCCTCTCTTGTTTCTCTGCTCAGCTTCTGTATCTCCCACTCAAATCTATTAAATATTTTAGTCCCACTGCTACCAAAGGACCTTGACCTTCCTTAACTTTTTATTTTGTAATATCAATTTCCAAGTCATTCTCTTTGATTGTGAAATACCTTCTTAAAAAATATGTTGTGCTACTTGCTATCAATAGACTTAAAAGATTAATATAAAACTGTGGTTTTGTAAGTCTCTACTATAAATGCTTTACTTTTTTCCTTACCATTACCCCTTCCGATTATACCATTCTTAGATCAATAGTTTCTAATTACTTTCAGGCCAATTTGGGGGAGACAGAGTACACAAGAACCTGACTGTCAGAGTATAAAAGGATAAAATAACAATAATAAAACATTAAATAAAGTATCTTAGATAACCCATCTCAAAGTGAGCATGCAAGCTTTGGTCTCTAAGAACAATACCTTGTTTTGACAGTTGTAGCAAAGAGTTGTAAATATCATGGCAATCTCTTTCTCTGGGAACAATGAAATGCACGGTTCTGAAGTTCTTGCACTGAATCACAAGGGGACATCCAGAAGTAGTCAAAGCAAGTTTCTCTACTGAGGCAATATGGTGGTGTAATATCTACAGCATGAAAAAACATCCCGGTCATCAACATGGAAAGCACTGAATATTCTCTTCTAGAATGCGTAAGTTTAAGAATGTCCTCCTCAACAAAAGTTGCAAATGTTACATACTCACTCAAACTTCAAGTTTTTTTTTTTTTTTTTTTAGACGGAGTTTCGCTCTGTCGCCCAGGCTGGAATGCAGTGGCCAGATCTCAGCTCACTGCAAGCTCCGCCTCCTGGATTTACGCCATTCTCCTGCCTCAGCCTCCCGAGTAGCTGGGACTACAGGCGCCCGCCACCTCGCCCGGCTAGTTTTTTGTATTTTTTAGTAGAGATGGGGTTTCACCATGTTAGCCAGGATGGTCTCGATCTCCTGACCTCGTGATTCGCCCATCTCAGCCTCCCAAAGTGCTGGGATTACAGGCTTGAGCCACCGCGCCCGGCCTAACTTCAAGTTTTTAAATGACTGAATGCCCAAGGCAGAAATATGGGTGTCACTCTGATCCCTCCTCCATCTCTCCACATACTCAATACATTATCAGACCCCGGGAACTGCATCGCCTACATGTTTCTGTAACCTATCCACTTCTCTCTCTCTCTACTGTCACATCCCTAGTTGTAATGTCCCCACTGTTTCTCACCTGAACTACTATAGATAAACAGCCTCCTAAACGCTCTCTCCATATCTACGCTTGACCCTCTGATCCATTTTCTACAACACAGTAGTGAATATTGAAAAGCAGACTAAAAAAAGGAAGGCAATCTAGTCATTTCAAGTCCCTCTCCCAATCACTGACTATGTTCTAGTGACAACAGCCTTCTTTTGGCTCTTCAAATGCACCAAGCTCCTTCACACATGGTCAGATGCTCCCACTAAATGGAATACTGTAACTCTACCTCTTCATCTAAGAACTTCTAGACACATTTCTGGCCTTTGCTCAAAACTCATAATATCACCAAAAGTGTAGCCTGACATGCCCCACAACCCTTCCCAAGTAAGTTACGCCCCCTCCCTTTTCTTACTGCAGCTCAAGCTATACTTTCCCTTCATAGTGATGGCAGCAGCGGCCTGTCTGGAGTGGCCACTGTGAGGATGCCAGCTGCAGTGGGGCAGGTGCAGCCAGGGTTGCGTGCTCTGCAGAACAGGCAAGACCTGGGAACAGGTGATCCCAGGGGAAGCCCCATGCCCTACCGAGTTGGCAGGGCAGGAGCCACACTCCTGGGCACAGCTGCAGCCGCCCAGCCATGGCTCTGGACCCAGGCATCCCTGCGTTCCTGGGGGCCTAGGAAACCCCCTCCCCCTGCAGGTTCAAAAGTGCCTGCTCCCGCTCCCTGGCCTCTTCCCACTCCCATTGCCTGCTCTGTGGCAGAGCAAAGCTGTGGACATGTCCCGACAGCCCAGCCCAGGTACTGTCGTGACCTAGCTGGGTGTGCATGTGCTTGGGGCGGCACTGACACACCAAGCCCTGGCTGCCTTGGCCCCTCCGGAAACTACTTCTGAGGCTGAAACTTTGGGTGCCCATGAGCACAGGAGGGAGGCCCAGGGCCTGCGGGTGGCATGGTGCGGCGTTGATCAACATTACATCTCCGGCACCTAACACAGTACCTGGAACATTATAATTGCCCCCCTCAGATCAAAAAGCTTACAAATGTTATATATCACACATTTCAACTTTAATTTTTTAAATGTGGATGCCCAAGCCAGAAATATGGATGTCATCCCTGATACCTCCTTTATCACAATAAGAGTTTACTAAATGAATGAATAAAAAGTCCTACTATAAACTCAATATTTGATGGTATTTTAAACATATGCTTACCATTCTCACCTACTACCAATAATATTTTGTTTGCTACTAAAAATGCCTACTGTTTCTTAATACCACTCCTATTAAAATATTTATAGAAAACTTTTCTGGAGAACAAAAGACTAAGGCTCCTAATTATGGCAAGAGATCCATTAATCTCAAATTAATCTAAAAATTCAACATAAATTTCAGTTTAAAAATTCCAATCTGCTCTGTTTTATAGTGAGTGAGGGATGATTATTTATATAATACACATATATAATTATAATATGTTAATATTAATTATACATATTAAATCTAAAGTTCACCTGTAAAATTAAATGCACATAATCAAGAAAAGCTTGAAAAACAATAATGAGAAGCAGCTGTCAATGGAAATTAAAACTACACAGAGAACAAATAATTAACACACACACACATATGTAGCCCTTACTTACGGCTAAGATTCAGCACTATTATCACTTATATTAATGGGACTCCGCTACTAAAAATGATCTAATAATAACATTTAAACAGAGAATAAGGAACAAAAGCTAACTGTAATATTACAAGTTGAGAACCCCTATCCAAAATGTTTGGGACTAGAAGTATTTCAAATTTTGGATTTTTAAAGATTTTGGTATATTTGCATTATACTTATTATACTTATCAACTAACATCCCTAATCTGAAAATCTGGAATAGCATTTCCTTTGAACATCATGTCAGTGCTCAATTTTTGGATTGGGGATATTCAAACTGTATATCACTGTTCTGATTTTAACTATAAAGACCCAAAAGCACATGCAGGAAGAAAATGATAAAGAAACCTGGTCCTACCACTAACTAGTTATGTGATCTTGAAAACATAATCAACTATAAAGTGAGAAAAAGGATATAAGGTTGGTAAGGCCCCTTCTGGATCTAAAATGTTCATTTCTATGGCTCTAGTATACTAAACAAACTTCATTTAGGGGAAACATAGGGAATATACTGATAAGAAAGCATTTAAAAGACAACAATAGGAGAGTAGAGAATAACACAGATATCTTTTTGCTGCCCCTCAAACTATATTCCTAGCAGCTGAAGGAATAGCTATATGGAAAGCCTTCATTTATATCTCTACGGGATGGATAATAGAGAAAATACTGAAGTAAGTGGACAAAGGAGGGGTAGATGGAGTGGATGATATTATGACTAATTATTTCAGAAGGTACTGCTAGGTAAAATTCCTGGCAACTCTTGGATTGGTAAAATTTCTGGCAATTCTGGATGGAGAAGGGATCCAGTGCCTCTAGGGAATACAACGTCTCTGAGATCAGTATCTCAAGTGAGTTTCCTTAACAGCTGATGTGGAATCATATATCAATTGGTCAGCCTTCTTCAGGAAATCAGAAGAGTACAATCAAAGAGAGAAAGAGAAGAGTACTGTATGTGCAGTACAGGGGTGTACCACAGAGCAACATGAATCTCTGGACTGGGAGGCATAATTGACCTCTAATCTTGATTCTACCGCTTAGAAAAATAGTATGAGCAGCTATGATTTACTGCCACTACTATGTTTTAGGCACAGATGTTTTCCATACTTTCTCTCATCTAAGATTCACGAAAGTCCTACATGATGACGGATGCTATATACCCATTTTATGTGGGTGTTAAGCTCAAAAGTTACATAGTTTTTGGCAGACACTGTTGGTCTGCCATTCCTCCCCACCTTCCTTACTTGCAACACCCTTTTCCCTCAAGAGATCCAAAATACTAGGGTCTGCATTCTCTACCTCCTTTTCAGGTAGGAGTAGCCAAGTGTCCGGATTTTCAAACAATCAGAGGTTAGGGAAAGTCGGCTGGGGGTCCTTCTGAGAGAGCCTCTCCTCCCTGATAAAAGGAGAGGGGGCTACTGAGGAAAGCCTACCCACCTCTCCTGCTTTGCAAGGTTTGGCACCATGTTCAGTCAGGTATTCATTTACTTACAGCCAAAAGTACCCTGACATAGTCGCCCAAGCAGTGAACGGCAGAGCTGACATTTGAACCCAAAGCTACCTGACAACACAGCCTACATGAGCTCCCTTTACCATGTTACACTGCCTGGGTAACACTGAATGAATTACCACTTCACTGAGCTTCAGCTTCTTCATCTATAAAGTGGAGGTTCTAAAACCTGGCAGAGCTAGTGGCACAGAAACATGCCCAAGTCTCTTCCTCTCAAGCACAGGGACACAAGCCCCATATTCTAACCCCCTTTCCTACTTCTTTTTCTGCTTAGCACTTATCACTATGTATTCTACTTATTTACCTATTTATTGGTGATGTTATCCATATCTCTTAGCACTAGAATGTGGGCTCCATGAGGGCAGAATTTGTCCCTGTTATTATTGGCTATTGTTTCTAAAATATCTAGAATAGTGATATGAAACACACTGTAGATGCTCAATAAATGTGTGCTGAATGAATAAGTGAATGAATTCTAAAATAGAAAAGGAAAAACAAAGAGTCCAAAATAGCCATGGCAATTTTGAAGAACAAGTTGGGAGGGTATGCTCTACTTGATATCAAAATTCATTTAAAAGCTATAGTCAATAAAACAGTGTGGTACAGTGTAGTCAGTATACCAAACGAATAGAAAAGAAAACTCAAAAGCAAAGCCTCACATACATGGAAGATGTTTTTATGACAGAGCTGGTACTAAAGATGAATGAAATGAAACAGTCAATAAATGGTGCCAGTCGTCTATAAGAAAAAAAAAAATTAATCCCTATTCACATCATACGCCAACATATTTCCCAGATGTATTAACAACTTACAGGATCAAACTTAAGCTTTTAGAAGAAAATATAGAAGAACCTTTATGACTTTGACATAGGAAAGGATTTCTTAAGTCACAACAGAGCACAAACAAAGAAAAAAATGAAAAATCTATAACACTAAAAATATAAACTTTAACTGAAAGACACATAAAAAACACAGAACACAAGCCACACACTGGGAAAAGCTATCTATGTCACACACATCTGACAAAGCATTATAACCTAGAACTCTTTATTTCTTTTCTTGATTAATACTTTTTTTTAAAATTCAGTGGGTACATGTGCAGGTTTGTAATATGAATATATTGAATGATGCTGAGGTTTGAGCTTCAACTGAACCCATAGCCCAGATAGCGAACATAGTACCCAAGAGGTAGTTTTTCAACCCTTGTTCCTCTACTTCCCTCCCTCCCACCTCTATTAGTCTATTAATGTCTATTGTTCCCATCTTTATGCTCATATGTACCCAATGTTAAGTTTCCACTTCTGAGTGAGAACATGCAGTATATGGTCTTTTGTTCGTGTTAATTCATTTAGAATAATGGCTTCCACCTGCATCCATGTTGCTGTAAAGGCCATCATTTTGTTCTCTTTTTAAGGGGGCATAGTATTCTGTGGTGTATATGCACCACATTTTCTTTATCCAGTCCACTGCTAATGGACACCTAGGTTGATTCCATATCTTTGCTATCGTGAACAGTGCTGCAACAAACATGCAAATGCCCGTGTCTTTTTGGTTGGATGATTTATTTTCCTTTGAGTATATATCCAGTAACAGGATTGCTGGGTTGAATGGTAATTCTATTTGTAGCCCAAAACTCTTATAAAATCAATAAAAGACAACCCAATAAAAAAAGAAAAGGAAACTTTTTCCTTTTTCTTTATCTGAAAAGGGTAAATTCTTTGTAATCAGCTCATCAACATTACAATTGGACATCTACTAGATAGGCACAAAATTTTAAATTGACAATATCAATGTTGTTGAGGATGTACAATATTGTGTAATACACTACTGAGAATAAATTGGAACAACCATTTTGAAGAGGTGACATACTTAGTAAGATTATATATGTACTTATTCAAGACCCCATAATTTTACTCCCAGGCAAATATCCCAGAGAAACTCTGGCAAATATACAGAAAGAAACATATATGTCTCATATAAATACACAAAATGTTGTTTACATGTATATGCATACTGCAACATTTATACTAGCAAAAAAAA
>NW_012106586.1:2080184-2081368 GCF_000951045.1 Mandrillus leucophaeus
GCCTCCCAAAGTGCTGGGATTACAGGCATGAGCCACCGTGTCCAGCCTAGGAACAATAGGTATTTCAAAATTATTTATGGAGATAAGAGTGTGGTATTTTATAGAATTCCATGTTACACATTCTATAACTGATTTATTAGAAGGGAGGGCAGGAGTGATCTGGAGACCAAAAAATATTTTGGTTGAGACAGGTAACCAATGATTAAAAATTGTGTTATATATTGTGTTATACACATTCAAAATAAAACATGACAGACCAAGTCCATTATTATTATGATAAACAGTACAGCTGCGGTGCTCCTTACCCAGGTTTCTTTTTGATGAGAGTCTATAAATAATAGATGTGTGGCCGTAAGATAGAGTGTTCCTGTTAATGACTTGTTGCTGGTACTGAATCGGTCAAGTAATTTTACTTGTTCTACCTAAAAGAAAAAAGATATTATTTTTCATTTCAAAAGTAGTATAAATTATTTTTCTGTTAGCCCAGGACTTACATGCACCATTCTCAATTTTTTCTTCGTTCTGTCTAAAATCGTAAGAGCTTATTTCTTACTGTTAAATTCCATATATCTTTTTGGGGAATGTATAAGCCACAAATAACATACAGATTATTTACAGTTACAAATGTAACCAATAGAGAACCACATTGTGGAAAACAGTAACACTTATATTGAGGGTAGCAAGAAAGAGGGGTGCAGTACAAATAAGCAAAAACAGTTTTCATACCCAAGAGTCAACATTTTTATCTAAAGCTGGAAAATCAAAATATAAACATATTATTATCTAGAGTTTTAGAGTAAACTACCAGAAAAATTAAATCAGGAAACATTTAAATGGTTGCCAACTCCAACTAGTCTCTATATTCTCCTCAATATCCCACACCAGGGCAATGATTGTTTTTTGTCCACCTCCGGGCTTTTACTCACACTGTTCTCTGCTTCTAAAATCGTCTCTTCTGCTTAGCTAAGTGGCAAGTATTCTCCAAGACTCACTAACATCCTGCCTCCTAACATTAATCCTTATTAGAGAATTCGTTCATTACTTACGTCTTGGCTTCGTATTCCTCTGTAGCTCTGAATTCCCTGGCACAGATTATGTCCTATGCTGCTCTGGCCTCCTCTAGTGCCTGAGCTGGTAAGGCACATAGTATGTCTTTATGAATACTAGTAGACAGACACACACAC
>NW_012106586.1:2082207-2091926 GCF_000951045.1 Mandrillus leucophaeus
AAACTCTGTCTCAGAAAAGAAGAGGAAAGGAGGGGAGGGGAGGGGAGGGCAGGAGAGGAGAGAGGAAGGTTTTCTACTTATAAACCTGAATAAAGATTTCTCTTAGAGGTCAACATTTATTTCATTGTTTAGGACCATTTCTTCCTTAAATAAAAATCTAGCTTCAGTTTACCACACACTGCGAATCCAAACTTAAACACCTTTTAAGACAAATGGGATGAACTACTGTTTACTCCTCTTCATTGTGCGTGACTTGGCTGGAAAGGGCACTGTGGCCAACCAACACTGAGCAATTACTGCAATATAGATCTCACCTATCTTTCTGGGTGGAGACACAGAGCCAAACCATATCATTTCCTAAGCTATTAAAACAAAGTTTTTAAGGCTCTAACAAGAAGACAACTGATGAATATACATGGAAATAAAGGTTACCATAAAGTATCAACACTACTCAAGCAAATAATCTGTGTCCACATCATTCAGTAGAGTTTCAAATAGCTTCTCAGAAAAAATTAAAAAGTCTACTGGCAAGTAGTTTAAAAGTGGGGAGGGGCTGATTTTATTACTATTTAATTAAATAGGAAGTTTGCTTTAAAAAGAAATCCACGTGAAATTTTAAATTTGTGGATTTTTTGAAGATCATAAATATTCCTGGTTGTGCTCCAATTATAAATCTCACATTGTAACTTCTCTATGAGGCATAAGTATCTACAAAGCTTCTATACATGGAAAATAATCACACCACTTTTCATTTGGATTTTATTCCTCTTCTGTCCATCCCCTGTCCACTATTACTCTTCCTCAGGTGTCCATTCTCTATAGGAAACTTACCTACTGTCATTACGTAAGCCTATATGTTAATGACTCCCAAAATTGTACATACAGCTCCCCTCTCTCCTGAGTTCATACTGTCTGCTACACAGATAGTATTTCCTGACATACTAGTGAGGTCTCATTATATGCCTATTGGTGTGACAAGTGCTTACCATACATTATTTCTTTTAATTTTGACAACTCCTATATAGTATGTACTAGTACTGTCCCCACAGAAACTGGGACTTGGTGAGGTTGGTTAGTCATCTCAAAGTCACACAGCGAGAAGCAGCTAGTGGTATAGCTTAGTCATAAACCTACGTGATCTGATTCCCAAGCCAAAACACCTTCCTACTATGCTATACTGTCTCCACTAGATGTGTCGGAGCCATGTTATACATACTGAAAGCAAAACTGATTTCCCCCTCACCCCTCACAAATAGGTTTCTAATTCTGTATTTTGGATGTGAGTTAATGTTAATCCTCCATCCTTATCAAGTCACCCACACTGGAAATCCGTGAATCATCCTATGACTTCTTCTCAATCCCCAACATTCCATCAATCACCAATTCCTATGATTTTTATCACCTAAATATTTTTAAATCTGCCCCTTCCACCACTATTAAAGCAATTCCTAAATTATAATGAAAGCCTCTGTTCACGTATCTGTCTTTTCCACTAAAGACTAACATAGCCCAGGGCAAAGACTGTCTTTCATTTACGCACGAATATCTCCTAACAGCTCGTAGTGTCTGACACAATAAATGTTTGTTGAACTAAGATGAACGGCCACAGAAAAATTATTTTCGTCAGGTGAAAACCAGAAGGTGTGCCCAATTTACCAGTGATCCCTTTTGTTGAAATCATTTGATTTATTAAATAAGATTCTTCTTTATCCCATTATACTTTTCCTCATCTATCTTTTCCCTACACAGTGGGTGAACAGTAGGTATTCATTCAGTAATTCTTGAATAAACCAGCATGTGGAACTTGAGTCAATTAAACCTCTTTCCTTTATAAATTACCCAGTCTTGGTTTGTTCTTTACAGCAGTGTGAAAATGGACTAATACATGTACTCTATCTTTGTCTGCCTAATAAATATAAGCAACAAAGTGCTCTAGTAAATATTTGCAAAACTACTGTAGTTAGTAATCTGGTCAAGTAGGTAGAGTCCGGACAGTCCTCTATGTCAAGCTACTGTCCAGTTAAGTTGAAATGGAGAAAGAAAGAAGGATGCATATGGAGTTTAAAAAGCAAATTCCATATTTAAAGGTGCTCCATAGTTGGAAAAAACTACTGTAAGTGATGAAAGCAAAGATCAGCAAAATGTTATTCACTAATGGGAATACAGAAAATACAAAATTCTCAACATAGGAAATACAACATTTATGTCTCAATAGCAGAGGCATAACATTTTATCTGATTAAAAAAAACATGTTAAGGTACAAAATCTGTACTGTAGATTTAAAAAGGTACAGAGGTTTTTAAGTACAGTAGTCCTTTAGGAAATATAGCTTATAAGATCATTCCAGCGTCAATGTGGAGAAAATGCTGGATTGATTAAGGGCAACCAGGTAAGAAGCTAATGAAGCCATCTAGGTGACTGGTTCATACTAGGGCCTGGAGTAAGCTGTGATAGAGAGGAAGTTCCTCTTGAGATAATAACAAAACTGATAAGGGAAGGAAGAGAGGAGGAAAAACAGAGGTTCCTTAAGGGTTTTAAGCTTGTCACACTGGTTGCCATTCACTAAGATAAGGTAGTATAGAGAAGAAAACGTCTGAAAGAAAGGATATCTTTAATAAAATAAACTGAGGACTATCTTAGCATACGCCAACTTACATTCAAATCTATATAACAGAAAATCATTACATACAACTGCTTCAATAGGGTAATCTCTATATGAAAGTGACAGATAGTGAAAGTAATCTGAAATCATTTCAAAACATTTATTTAGTATTTACACTAAAGTTCTCAAGAAAATAAGAGAATTTCTGAGAAAATACACTGATTATTTTGCTCTTTGTGGCAAATCCCACCCCTCACCTCTAAGGTGAGACTGAGTCTCGCTCTATTGCCCAAGCTGGAGTGCAGTGGCGCCATCTTGGCTCACTGCAACCTCCAAAGAAAATCAAGTATTTTTCTTTACTAAAATCATTGGCATACAAATTTCAAACCACAGACTTAGTCAACTTCTAAAAACCAACCGCTTCTTTATATTTCCCCTTTTCACCAAGGAACTAAAAGTATTTTACAGATGTTGCTACAGATTTTCCCCAGTCTGTTCTCAGAAATGTGTTAAGTCAGATGTTAGGAAGCAACTATAACTCTTTCAGGTCACTATCACTGTGAGGTACTACAGAAACTGTTAGGATCCTTAAATTATAAGTATCACCACAGCCAAAAAGAAAATGGAAAAAAAGAAAAAAGCCTTTGGGAAAAGAAAGAACAAATGAAGAATAAAAATGGGGCAAAGAGAAAGGAATTGGAAGATGTCACTTCGGTGAGGAATGGTAAATGCCAACACACATTACTTTAAGGACTATTTAGTTGAATCGTTGCCAACTATGGGCCTACACTAAAAGGTACCCTAATGGTCTATGCAGAAAGTTCAAATTTCAGCTAATTATGAAGTCAGGACTGGAAAACACAGAGAACCCCACACATACGGATTCACATTCAGAAAATGTTGGGGCCACCACAGGTGTAGTGGCTCATGCTTATAATCCCAACACTTTGGCAGGCCAAGGCAGGAGGACTGCTTGAGACCAGGAGTCTGAGAACCAGCCTGGGCAACACTGTGACACCCTCATCTCTACAGAAAAAAAAATTGTTTTTTAATTAGCCAGGCATGGTGGCATGTGCCTGTAGACCCAGCTACTTGGGAGGTAGAGGCAGGAGGATCATTTGAGCCCAGGAGGTAGAGGCAGGAGGATCGTTTGAGCCCAGGAGGTAGAGTTATGATCATACCACTGCACTCCAGCCTAGGTGACAGAGCAAGATCCTATTGGAAAAGAAAGGAGAAAGACAGGAGAAAGGACAAAGAAGAAAGGAGAAAGGAAAGGGGAAAGAAAAAAAAGACGAAAGGAAAAGAAAAGGAAAAGGAAGGAAAGGAAGACAAAAGAAAAGAAAGAAGAAAAGGTTGGAAATGAAAAACACAGGGAGTCACACAAACAGAATCACATTCAGAAAACTCAGACACCTCTTTACCCCTCAGGAAGAAGTGGCCTCTGGGACAGGAAGGGACCAATGGCCTTCAATCAGACTTCTGTGACCAACAGTTGTACTTATTCTACGACTACAACAATAGACACGGTGGCTACTGAAGCAGAAAGTGCACCATCACTGCTCCCTTGGCTTGTTGCACTCCTTCCCTATAGCCAGGCACTCATCTGGGACTCTCAGAATCATTCCACACTGACATCCTGCCAAGAATTAGCTTTCAAAAACGGAGCACTTCAAGTTGTGTGCAGGAAGTGGAGAGCAGAAATTATGTTTTTTGTTCGTGTATCCCAATTTCCAGAACAGTGTCTGGCTGCATAAATTATGAAATGAAACAGTCACAGACCTCAAGAGGGGAGAGAGTAACCTCAGATCGTAAATCCAGTGGGCACTTTTCAGTTTTATCTTACTTTGCTTATTCCATCAATGGCTTCCTATCTCACTCAAAAAAAGCAAAGATTTTACAGTGGCCTTCAAGACTACAGTAACTTGCCCCTGTCCCCCAGCTTTAATCTTCCACTATGCTCTTCTTCACTCACCCTGCTCTGGCTGTCTTGCTTGTTCTTAGCAACCAGGCATGCCCTCAAAGGGTTTTTGCCCCCGTTGTTCCCTTTGTTGAGACTCTCCCCCGCATCCCCCATGTGGGGATGGCTTACGCCCTCACCAGTTTCAGGTCTGTACTCAGGAGTCACCTTCTCTGTAAGTGCTTCCCTAACCACTCGATTTACAGCAGTCCTCCCTTAAACCCCCTCCTCAACCCTCATACTCTCCAGAGCCCTGGCTTGCTTTATTTTTATCCATAGCATTTACCACCATCTAACACACTATACATTGAACTTAATTTTGTTTATTGTTATCTCTTCTCCAAATAGATAAGTTATAAAGGCAGGAGTTTTTGTCGGAACTTACAACAGTGCCTGGCCCGAGGAGGAAGCAGCCAGAGGATGGAGCAGAGAAGGAAATTAGAACAGGGAAGACTGTCCCCTTCCCATCTGTGCTTCACCTCTTCCAAATTCATCTGGCTTCTACTCCTCTGCTTGCCTGCCCCCTACCCCATTTTTTTTTTCTTTTTGAGACAGAGCATTGCTCTGTCGCCCAGACTGGAGTGCAGTGGCATGCTCTCGGTTCACTGCAACCTCCATCTCCCGGGTTCAAGTGATTCTCATGCTTCAGCCACCCAAGTAGCTGGGATCACAGGCATCCGCCACCATGCCCCGCTAATTTTTTGTATTTTTAGTAAGACAGGGTTTCACCACGTTGGCCAGGCTGGTCTCAAACTCCTGACCTCAAGTGATCCTCCTGCCTTGACCTCCCAAAATGCTAGGATTACAGGCATGAACCACCATGCCCGGCCTGCTTGCCTTTTTAAGTGTTTAGACTATTCTCTACAGAGTCTCAACATATTCTTGCATAAACTCATCCAAAATAGAAATTTCAATGATTTACCTAAACACAACTCCCTCCCAAATCTACTCTTGAAGCCAGACTTTTTCCCTCACACTAGATCCTCACAATCAGCTAGCTACTAGAAAAAGTCTGACCACCTAAGCTTCTCCTATTCATCCCCTCCTCTCTATTCTTACTCACACTGCCCCAGCTGACTAATCAAATCTCTTGATTAGATCATTATTCTGTGAGGCAAGAGAGTGTGGTTAAGAGAATAGGCTTGCTATCAGAAAGACCTAAATTCAAGTTCCCACCTCCACCTCTTCTTTGGCAGAGCTAATTGTGCGAGCCAGGACAAGTTATTTTATTTATTCTCTCAGGGTTTCAGTTTCCTCACCTGTAAAATGGGATAGTATCAGTGAAAATCAAAACAGCACTTTACTTGGAAAAAAAGCCTTCAGGTGCTCCTCAAAACCTATTAGCTCTTATTTCAAAGACAATTTAAATACTATCAGTTTCTCCTTATTCTTATTTTTATATCTCCTTCCTTCTTTCAGAAGGAAGATATATTTGTACACATACATGGATGATATCACATTCTAATGACAAAAAGAGGGAGCAAGCTAAAGAACAAGTTAGGCATTAACTTTTGTAATAACTCAATTTGGGCCTTAGTAGCACCAGATTTTTATGAGACATTCCATTTGATTACAAACTCTAGCAGTCAGTCTTTCATTTATAGCTTAAAAAAAGTTCTTCCATTCCATTCAGTAAAGTTCCATTCACAGATAAGACAATATCATTTGACATCAATATAAGATGTCAGCCAAAGTACTGGCAGAGAAAGGAGAAAGACTGCATGAACAACTGCCTCTGCATATTTCTCATTGTTTCTTGGCAGGACTATGTCATTATGGCAAAATCAGAGCTCAAAGCGATAGGCAGTAGCTACATAATTCATAAGTGAAGCTTGGAAATGCTCTTTCAGAAATCCAGATTCGGGGACTTGACATCTTTGATGCTATACAGTTAGTAAACCAAATGTGACCAAAACAGAATGATATATATGTTCATTAGTATTCAGCTAAAATACTTAATCTGATAAAATTCTGATTAGCAAGCAACAGTAATCCTAAATATTATTTAAAAACAATACCACATAAATATTATTTATGGCAAAAACAGGTTTGGGGGGAAAAGCTCTTAGAATTATTATCAGCATTTATTTCTGAATTAATACTAATGCACATTTAACAATTAGATTAAAACTAGAGAGGCACTGGAAAAAGCACACATAGTCTTTGGAGTTAAACACACCTTAGTTTAAATACTAATTCTATTTCTCATGAGCTAATTGAGCAGGTTTCTTAAATTCCTAAGCCTATTTCCTCCTCACCTATAAATGCAGATAATACTACCCAACTGACAGGGTTATTTAAGAGATCAGTGATGATACTGTATAAATTAACATATTTATGCAATTGTATATATTATAAAGTAATAATATTGTATAATTGGCTATACTGACATATAGTTGCTCAACAAATGGTAATTATTACTTTTCAAATACAGCTGATTGAACAACATAAATCACTAAATAGTCATAAAGGACACTCTACAGTCAATTTTGATCCTAATGACTAAGCTACATAAAGGTCAAAACAGCTACTAAATCTAAAACAATCCACTTTTGGTTTTTAAATACTTACAGTTATTTTTGCAGCAAAACTAACTAAATCCAGATGAAGGCTATGCATAATGGAAACAAAAGGTTGGCTATGTTCAAACCAATCTTTTAAGAATAAGTTATTTTCCCAATATATTAATAATTTAAGAAAATGTTACAGTCCCCACAACAATTAACAGAACGTACCCTGAGGTCCACCTCCATCTTGCTGTGATACACCCAGTGTCAATAGAGCGTCTGGCACATACTAGGTACCTAGCAAATATTTACTTGCGGTCTATGTACACTCACTTAATATTACTCCAGAGCAGTGATCCAATACTAGAAAAACAACCCAAAGTAATAAAAGAGCATATTTGAAAAGTAGTTGTAATAGAAAATCATCAGAAATTTCTTAGTCTCTAAAAACGCCTTATTAAACCACCAGCATGGGATCACTGTGTAAAGATAAGTCAAAATCAGAACATTACTTGAAGAAAAGTTCATCCATTGATAAAGAGGAATATCTGACAAAATGAAAGTCAACGGTGACAACTTTCAAAGAGCTAATAAGAGGGGCTAGAACTCTACAAATAAAAACAAAGATATATATATTCATAATACATTGAAGGAGGAAAGATTTAAAATAACCAAGAGATCCTCAATATTTTCCAAGTCTGTTCACTCTTATCCACCTAAGAATAGGATTTGCTCTAGTTGATCAGATTCAGTTTACTTTTACTGATTTTTTTCTTCTTTTTTTTCCGCCCCCACTATGTCACCCAGGCTGGAGTGCAATGGCGCGATCTTGGCTCACTGCAACCTCCGCGTCCTGGGCTCAAGCCATCCTCCCATCTCAGCCTCCCAAGTAGCTGGAGACTACAGGTACACACCACCCGACACGGCTTTTTTTTTTTTTTTTTTCTTTTGAGACTGAGTCTGGCTCTATTGCCCAGGCTGGAGTGCAGTGGCGCCATCTTGGCTCACTGCAACCTCCACCTCCCGGGTTGAAGCAATTCTCCTGCCTCAGCCTGAGTAGCTGGGATTCCAGGCACCTGCAACCACACCCGGTTAATTTTTGTATTTTTAGTAGAGATGGGGTTTTGCCACGTTGGACAGGCTGGTCTCGAACTCCTGACCTCAAGTGATCTGCCCACCTCGGCCTCCCAAAGTGCTGGGATTACACGCGTGAGCCACCGTGCCCAGCCAATTTGTTTGTTTGTTTTTGTAGAAACTAGGTTTCACTATGTTGCCCAGGCTGGTCTCGGATTCCTAGGCTCAAGCGATCTGCCTGCCATGGCCTCCCAAAGTGTTGGGATTACAGGCGTAAGCCACCGTGCCCAGCCTTTTACTGGTTTTCGATTGTGTGCTATGCACCGTAGAAAGCACATGAAAAACAGAGGAGGTTCGAACTGATGCAGAAGTCAGTCACGTGCACTTAGCTACTATATAATACGTATCTGGAACCAATACAAGAACCTGATCCAATGTCCACTCTAGTCCTCTTTTCCATCTGTGCACCTTCTACTAGTTTGGTTATAGACTTAAGCACCCTTCTATTTTCAAAATTTAAGTACCAACAACTTGAATTCTCAAGTTATTTTATCTTTCTTCTCTTAAAAAAACGTTTTAAGGGGTTAGGTTTTAGCATCTTCAATTTTATTAGATATAGTATGCACAACGTTAAAGACAAACTCTAATAAAAATTCATGTGTACCTTTAAAAGGTTTGTGAAACATTAAAAAAAATTTTAAAAACACAAATTCTTCTTGGAATAATGAAGATAACGAACATCTGCTGGTTCCCTAAATGAGCCGTAACTTTAAGATGGGCAGCAACTAATAGGGCTTCAGCTTTGCCAAAACGTGGAGAGGCCGCCTTGCAGTGGGCTCGCAGTGATTTTAGAATGTTACTCTTCCCGTCTCGACTTATGCTTTTCTCTCTCCCAAATTTAAACTTAAATGTCGTTGGAAACGTAATTTGGTAATATTCTGATGTCATTTCCTTCCGTTTTTAAATGTGTAATGAAATAAAAATATTTGTTCGTTCTCAAAATAAAGTTTTCCACACACAAAAATTAAGCGTGGAGTGTAATAAGATTAATCGAGTAAAGCTGCATCCCGCCTTTTAAAATATGGAATAACATTTTCCCCTTCTCCAGAACTCCTGTTAAACTGACTACGGACACTTAGGACAATGCCTGAAGTTTGAAGCACCTACACGAAGCACCTACACGAAAACACCGGATCCGAAAAGACTGGAGGCCGAGACAGCAAAGGGAGGCGGCGCGGAGAGCTGATCTCGGCTCCTCCAAAACTCGTATTGTGCATCTGCGACATGGGACAAAGAAATGTGAGCAAGGACAAGCTTACACAGCATCATAATGTTAATTTGAAGACCGATTTTCCGGTAGATGAGGCAACGAAAGGCCGAAAGACCCCAAAGTTAAAGGAGCCCCAATTTTGCCCGAGAAAACGTAGAGCGAGGAGGGCGGGGGAAGTTTTCCCAGACTTATCCCTACGCACTCCGGGATGCTGCAGGAGGGACCCCTGCTCCTGTAGGTACAGGGGGCCTCTGCACCCCGCTGGGCCCAAGCTGACCCTGCCCTCCAAGACCAGGCCTGGCCGGACCC
>NW_012106586.1:2093376-2097611 GCF_000951045.1 Mandrillus leucophaeus
GCGGTGGTTCAGGCCTGTAATCCCAGCACTTTGGGAGGCTGAGGCGGGCGGATCCGTTGAAGTCAGGAGTTCGAGTTCGAGAAACCCTGCTCTACGTTTTGTAAGTATTCTGTACTAAGCGAATTAGGGTTTGTAATCTTCAGCTTTCTTACTGCGATTGGTGTTAGAAAAGCCTAACATCTACATTTTCTTTTATAATTAAAATTTTTGTTTCACTTATTTGTTTCATTTTGTTCAAGTTGTCTTGGCTTGTTTTGTTTTGAGTGCCTACTATGTTTCAAACAGATTGCCAACACAATGGAGATGGTTATTAAACACATCAGCCTTTATGGTGGAGTTGCTGACTCCTTTAAGGTAAATATGTAAGAAGAGTTACATTAAACCACCTAGAAACCAACCTTAGTACAGTATCACATCCACCCCCTCCCCCCCAAAAAACCCCACAAAATCTGTTCAGAAAATATATATATATACGAATATATATGGAGAGAAAGATAAAAATAATGTAGGTCTTTACTGAGGATTGCTTTTTGAGAAAACAGAAAGAGGTGAATTGTATAGCACACAGCAAGACTTTCTTAATAAAACCTCTTTATATCATTTTCCTCCCAATTTATATCTTCCTCCTTCCCCATTCCCCTACAGATCATCCTCCCTCTTCTCATCTCCTCACTTCTTGTGTCCTCTCTTTACCAATTCTCACAGAGAGGCCATCACAATGATGTCAGGTGACCAAATGTACTGAGTGCTTTGCAGGTATTCGGAGGAAAATGCTATTGCTTTCCTTATTTTAGAGATAAGACAAGTGAGACACAATGAAGTAAAGTAACTTGCCCCATATCACATAGCAGATAAAGCCAAGATCCATATTATAAAGCCAGACAGGCTGACTTCAAAGTCTGTGTTCTTGACAACTGTTTTACATTGATTGGCTTCTCAAAATCCATATTAAAGTTCTATTTATGTTAATATGATAGTCTAGAAAATTACCTAGCTTTACAGAAATATAGTAAAATAACAGACAAAATATTAAATGACATTTCTTTGACTCTTGAGTTGACTACTCTTGCACTAGATAGAATATTCCTTATGGTTAAATCTGACAATCACTCAGTTCCATTATTTTTCCTCAAGACGTCTCTTTAGAGGTCTCCAGATGCTTCTAGGAGCCTTTTCTCCTTTTGCTCCAGTTTGCACTTGTGTTCGCTGAGCTTACTGAATGAGTATTATCCTGGGACTCTCCTCACCATGGGCCTGAGAAATGTGTTGGTTACTTGCGCTGAATTTTTAGATCCTGTGGTTTATCTTTCTTGATTTACTTACTTGCCTTGTTTTATTTTGATGTAGTATATTCTGTATTAACTTCCTGAGAAAGGGTGAATGCAGCATAAATCCCTGATGGGAAGTTTGACTGGGTCTAGAATTCTGTAATTTTAATTAGGATTTTGAAAGCTCCCAGAGACGTATCCTAACTTTCAATGCAGTTCAGAAATCCGATGGTGTTCCGATTTCCCTTTAGGCATCGCTTCTACTTTCTCAGGATGCTTTTTGGGTCTCTTTATCGCCAACGGTCTAAAATTTCAACAATAAATCTTAGCTTTCTTGTTTATTTTTCTGCCTAGTGTTTTGAGCTCTGTAATCTGAAAACATAAGTCCTTCGATTCTGGGACATTTTCTTGTATTATTTCTGTAATAATTATTGTTTCATTCTTTTTCCTTCTTCCTTTTTCTTTCTTCCCTTTTTAAATTTTTTTATTCTTCTCACCTGTCTTCTCTCCTGCATCTTTCTTCTTTCCTATTTCCCTCTTGTCCTTTTTCCTTTCTTTTTATTTTGTTTTATTTTTATTTATTTATTTTGAGACAGGGTCTTACTATGTCACTGAGGTTGGAGTGCAGTGGCACAATCTCGGCTCACTACAGCCTCGACCTCTCAGGTTCAAGCAATCCTCCCACCTCAGCCTCCTGAGTAACTGGGACTACAGGTGGGCACCACCAAGCCTGGCTAATTTTTGTATTTTTTGTAGAGACGGGTTTTTTCCATGTTGCCCAGGCTGGTCTCAAACTCCCGGGCTCAAGTGATCTGCCTGCCTCAGCCTCCCAAAGTGCTGGAATTACAGGTATGAGCCACTGTGCCCAGCCCCTTTCTTTTTTCAGTAGAAATTCCTCGTCTGACTCCCTAATTTTACTATCCTTTCACTCCTATTTTTTAAGTATTTGCCTTTCTAATCTACTCTCTAGGAAATTCTTACAACTTAATACTCCAATGTTTCTAATATTTTTAATTGCTGCAATTATATAGATATGTATATTTGTGTATGTGTGTATATACATATGGTGTATATACATATACACAAATATACATACGTGTATATATATACATATACACACATATACATGTACATACATATATAATTGTAGACAAACCTTGTGCTCAGATCTTGGATTCTTTTCCTTTTTCTTGTCTACTGAGCACAAGGTTTGCCTTCCAAAGTGCTGGGATTACAGGCATGAGCCACTGTGCCTGGCTTATATTTTTATTTTCTAAGTATTTTCACTTTAAATAGACTTTATTTTTATTTATTTATTTGTTTGTTTTTTAGAGATGAGGTCTCGCTATATTGCCCAGGCTGTAATGCAGTGGTGGTTCATAGGTGTGATTGTAGTGCACTCCAGCCTAAACTCCTGGGCTCAAGCTACCTCCTGCCTCAGCCTCCTGAGTAGCTGGGAATACAGGTATGCTGTACCACAAGATGTTCCAGGCTCACCTTGCATCTTTCCCACCCCAGCCCTAGAATCATCCATTTCTCCAAGGAGCTCTGGTTCCTTTTATTGGAAAATGATATGAGAATCCAAGATCTGTTCTGAACCCAGGATGACCTAACTGGAAAAAAAAAAAAAAAAAAAAGAATCCAAAATCTGAGCACAAGGTTTGTCTACTAGAATGTTATTGTTTCTAAGTGAAGAGATCTTTTTGGTTACATACATTTTCCTATTTTTCTTTGTTTTTCAGTTTGTTCATTTATTTGTTTTCTAGCCTCCTGCTCTGATACATGTAAGATCTCATCTCTCCTAGGTGAATAATAGTTTTTATTTATTTATATATTTCTTGTAATTTTTGCTTCCTGAATTCTATTGCTGTTAGGTTCTCTCTCTGCTGTTTTGGCCTCTGACTTTGATGTCAGAAGTGATCCTCCAATATCTGATCATCTTTAATGGTCCTTTCCAGCAATAAAATGTTGACTGGAAACTTACCCTTTATAGGAGAACTTGCCTATTGGCAAGCTTAACTACTGAATGATGGAGCAGGGATTTGGTACTTTTGTTGGAGGTCCCCGCATCATTATTTGAAGACCCTGTGCATGTGAAGGGCACAGGGAGCTCTGGGAACAGGTGTCCTGTTAGCAGCAGTAGCTGAGTGGAAGCCCCAGTCAGGTGCCATATATAGGATCCAGATGATCCAGGCCATCTGCTTCTCTGTCGCCAGTTCTCCCCTTGGTGATTACTGCAAGGAACAAAAGGACCCATTTCCCCGCAATACAAGGGGTAGGACATGAAGAAACAGTGGAAAGAGAAGAGGTTCATTCACTAATACTTGTTTTATTGTTAGTAATATTTATAAAGCACATGATCCAGTCTCAGAGAATTTCAATATGCACCTGTGTTCCTACTTTCCTATCCTTCCCTTAAAAAATGTTGACATCCAATAACATTCATCAGATTAAGCATTTTCTGCTGTCTGATCTCATCAGTCATGCCAATAGAGCACTTAATACAGTTACAATTCAATTGAGTAGCCCACTGCAACTTACAAACTAATCTGAAGGAAGACAATCAAGAAGAGATCTGTTTTTGAGGTTAGACTGGTGAATATCAAAATACCAGTGTAATCACTGACCACAAGAAAGCAGATGGGAATGAAGGTCAACATGTTCTCTTCCTGTAAAGCTTTGGGGGAGGTCACATTGCAGTTGAGAAGATGGCTTAGTTAGCATGAATTCAGAGAAGGGGAAACCAGCTGGATGATAGGAGAGGCTGTTGCCATTCAGCAAAGATCTTGATGCATCAGTCAACCCTATCAGGATGTACCAACCACAAGAAAAGGCAGGAGTGGCTCTGGGCCAGGCAAGCCTCTAGAGGCAGTCCTGAAGGTTCATTATTTGAGGGAAATATTAGATTTCCCTAAACGAGGCCTCATTGTTGAACAATCCTCCTTCTAAGGGCCCTATTCTTTCTTG
>NW_012106586.1:2099029-2105891 GCF_000951045.1 Mandrillus leucophaeus
GCATGCATTAGGTATTTGTCCTAATGCTCTCCCTCCCGTTTCCCCCTAACCCCTGACAGGCCCCAGTGTGTGATATTCCCCTCTCTGTGTCCATGTGTTCTCATTGTTCAACTTCCACTTATGAGTGAGAACATGCGTGTTTGGTTTGCTGTTCCTGTGAGTTTGCTGAGAATGATGGCTTCCAGCTTCATTCATGTACCTGCAAAGGACATGAACTCATTCTTTTTTATGGCTGCATAGTATTCCATGGTGTATATGTGCCACATTTTCTTTATCCAGTCTATCATTGATGGGCATTTGGATTGGTTCCAAGTCTTTGCTATTATAAATAGTGGATGCTTTTATAATAATGTTTACTGTTTACCAGCAAATTGAATATTATAAAAGCAATCACAATTTCTAATCTTGGTGCTTCTTAAGTAAGTGTAAATCATTAAAAGAGCAAGAATATTTCACTTGATTTCGTTTCCTGGCTTTTATTTCTAGGAGTTTTATGGAAGAAGGTGAAGTCTATGATTAGAATTCTCTGTGAAGTCAAAGATATCTGAATTCAGATCTCATTTCTGCCACTTACTAGCTGTGAATTTAGTCAAATCATTTAACGTCTCTAACGCTTGGTGTCCTTATCTGTATAAATAGTAGTACTTATCATTATTTTCTTCATCGAGTTATTTGTACAGGTTAATGAAATAATGAACAGAAGTACTTAGCATAGTAGCTGGCCTCGATAAGTGCTCAATAGCTGGATATAGCAGCATATGCCTGTAGTCCCAGCTAGTCAGGAGGCTGAGGCAGGAGCAATCAGAGCTCACTCAGCTCACTTGAGCCCAGGAGTTCGAGGCTGCAGTGAGCTATGATTGCACTATTGTACTCCAGCCTAGGTGACAGAGGAAGACCCCCATCTCTATAAATAATCGTAGTAAATAAACACTCAATAAATAATAGTTATATGTACATGTTAAGCAGAATAAGTCCTAGAGTTCCCAGAAATATCTAGATACCTGTCGATCCTGATTCTAGTTCTTCACCATGGAGTTCAGAAATGTACTTGGGTCAGGCTGTGTTCATTTGGGGAGACTGATCTTGTCTCAGGATGAAATTTGTCTGAATGCACTGTATACTGTATTCAAGTGATCACATTATGTATTCTATATCTCTGCAATTGAGTAGGTACACCTGGCCCAAAGAAGTGCACATGTCCAGGTTATCCTCATGCTGGATTGGAGGAAGACAATACTAGTATTATGTTTCCATAGGTTGGTGTGATCCTCACTCTTTCAGGATCTGGGGGTTCAGAGACTTGCTCCTCATTCTGTCTTTAAAAAGGTTACTAGCCTTTATTTTTTCTAAGTGTCCTTCTCTCTAAATCCTTTAGATAAGTAAATCTTGATGATTTGGCCAAGTGGCATCTGTGTCTGGGTTTTTACACTTGCTATTGACACAGTGCAAATACTGCCGATACAGTGGTTAGTCATGCTGTATTCTACATGACCACTTTATTGAACACTGGGTTCTGTGGGGTGCGAGCAGACAGTATCTTTCTTTTGCTCCACCACTACCCCTCAAGCCTGCTTTGTTGGCTGTCTCTTCACCTCTCCTCAACAGGAGCTTGAGCTGATCCTGGAGAAGTACCTGTTTCTCTTGTATTTTAGAATAATCCGATGTATATTCATCAAAATGTATCCAGTTCAAAGCTTCTCCTTTTCCCTATACCACCCAGGTTTGATGACAGTGGGATGGAGGTGGGACGGGGTAGGAGAATCTGTTTTGACTGTCTTGGCCCACTTCCTTCCTGCTTGCTTTTTAGCTGCTGTTTTGGCTCCCCGAGCATCAGGTCTTACTTGATAAAACCTTTTATAATCTGGCATCACTGATTTGTGTGCAGCAGATGCCTGAATGCCTCTTCTTTCTCCCCTGGGCAACTTGGTCAATTACTTAACCCTTCATCTAACCTCTGGGGCTTGCAGAACGCCTCCATTCCCTGAAGTAGGTGCAGCTCTCTCCACTTCATTTCTTAGAAGCTGGCTCTTGGTTTCTGATATACACAAGGCTTGGCTACTCCCATTTTTTCTAGAAACTTGTCTGTGTCTGTACAATAACTCTGTTCTCACACCTCCACCATATATGCACACACTTGTGCTTGAACTACCTTGAGAGAGTTCCTATTCTTTGCGATAAAAGAGGTCTAATTAGATTATGGGAAAACTGCTCAGAGCAACGGGAATTGGGCAGGCTTAGGGAACTTTTATCCATGAGATGGGAAAGACATGAATGCACTCCCGCTTCATGGAGGTGGACATCTCTCTAGTGACAGAATATGTGTATCCATCAAGCACAATGACTTGTTTCCATGAAAGGTGAGAGCAATAAATGCAGATATATTGTTCCTCTTTGGCTCCCATTTTTTTGAGACTACATGTTGACCACTGCCTTTCTTTTGGCATGTTTCAAGGCAATTAGATAATAGGTCACTGGTGGCATTTTTATTGTTATATTCCAGTCCTATATATACTATTGACCTTTGCCAATCTTGGATATTTCCTAGTTTTCCTCAGTAACACATGTAAAATTCATCTTTTGGGGTGAACGCCTACTAAAAAGGTATACTACATTTAGTTATGAATAATACAGATCCAGCTCTAATGGACTAAATAACATAGAAATTGACTTTTCTCTCATTTAAAAGAAATCTGAAGGTAGGTAGTATAGGGTTGGCATGATGTCTCTATAGTATACCATCAGGGACCTAAGCTCATGCTATTTTTTTGTGATACCCTCATTTGCATATGACTTCCATTCTTAAAGTCACTCATGGACCAAGATGGCTATTGGAGATCCAGCCATTGTGTCTAAGTTCCAGGCAGCAGGAAGAAAGGAGAAGAAAGTAGAAACAGATGTATGCCAGCTATCTGTCCCCAAGAAAATGAGTGATCCTGGAAGTCTCATCTCATGTTTCCCACCCACCTCTACCTGTAAAGGAAGATGGAGACATATAGTTGTTTATCTGGTTAGTTTGCCACTTTGGAGAAAACTGAGGTTTTAAGGGAGAAGGAAGGAAAGAATAAATATCGGTGGCCAGAAGATAGCTTCCATCGTTTATCTTATGTTGACATTGCTTAGTTTCTCTTCTCGGTCTTCCTTATCCACTACAGTTGTCAAGTCATAAAAGCAACTTTTTCAGGTCCCATCTCTGCCAATAGGAAGGGTGTATCTCAAAATAAATGACTATCGTTTGAATTAAATACATTTAGCTTTATGGATAACTCCTTACATTTATTTTTCTCATTTCTTGGGTGATGAGTGACAAAAATAGTCAGGAAATAGACCATTACTGTTCTGACCTGTGATTGGGAACTTTTGTTTTAGCTTTAAGCTTTTCACCCTTAACTTTTTAGTTTGAAAATTTCAAACCTACAGAAAGGTTGTAAAATCATTATAATGAACACCCATATACCTTGTTTTGACCATCATCCCATAACTTGCATTATTGATTCATTTCTCTATATACATTTGGTGGTGGTGGTTGTTGAATCACTTGAGAATTTAATGAATTTTTAAAGTGGAAGGACACTACTTAAATATTTAAAACCCTAAAATATTTAAGACCTTTTCTGAGAATAATTTTCAAGATAAAGACTGTGATTGAAGGCAAATGGTTACATGTAATTTCTAAAAGATAACCTCTCTTCTGGATATTTCAGAGGACCAGAACTAGAGATATTACAGACTCCTTTCAATAGACTTCAGATTCCCACTTCCTTTATGTGTTAGAACCTCTGCTGAGAGAGGTTCTCAAATGGTTATCCTGATCTGAACACCCCCACCAAAGCAAACCTATTTTAGATATATTAATGTAAACACAAATTAGAAGTTTTAGCCTGGGCAACAGGGCGAAAACCCATCTTTACAAATAAACAAATTAGCCGGGCATGGTGGTGCACACCTGTATGTGGTCCTAGCTACTCAGGTGGTTGAGGTGGGAGGATCACTTGAGCTAGAGAGGCAGAGGTTGCAGTGAGCCAAGATGGTGCCACTGCACTCCAGCCTGGGCACAGAGCAAGACCGTGTCTCAAAAAGGAGAGAAAAAAAAAAGAAAAAAAGAAAATTTTTTACAGCGCTATTTCTGTTTGGATAATTCAGTTTGATTATGACATTAACAATGTCATCATCCTGCTGGCCAATCAGCAAAAGATGGAGTTCTCTAACAGAATGCTTACAATGTAAGAAGCAAGGAAAGACAAAATGGCCTGCTCTAGAATTTAGAATCTGAAGCACTTGCTTCATCCCTGGAAGCAGCAATTCACACAGAACTGACACATAGGTTCAAGTCCTCTAATGTTGAAAAGAGTACTATCTGGAGGATCCTTTGGGATGGGTTTGTTACTCTACCTAGACTAGGTCAGGGTGAAGCCAGAGTCCAGTGCTCCGTGGTTCTGCTCGGTTGCAGATAGGATTCAGGCTTATCATGCATAATGCTCAGTTACTGGTATTTTACTGTTTTCAATTCACTAACCAAACCATTGAGCTTATTGAAAATGGCTTTCTTTGGAGTTTCATTTCGGTAGAATGTAAGGACGTAATTTATTTCTTCACTAATAGGACAAGCAGTACAAGGTATATGAGATGAGAAGGGATCTCTGAGATCTAGTCTTATACTTGTGCATCTAGTGGTAGATTGCAATACTGCTCATCAGATATTCCAGATTTTGTCTCTGCAGTGCTCCTCCTTGAGTGATTTGGGGATTTATTACTGTAGCATAACTTAAAACTATTCTGTCAGATACAAGGCAAGAAATGCTACACTAAAATTTTGATAAAACAAAGTTGAAAGGATAGTTTGCTTGTTAATTGGAATGGCTTTCCCCCAAACCCAAACTTTAATCTAAGTCAGATTTCCTTTATTTCTTTTATAAACGTTTAGCTTTAAAACAGTTATAGATTTGGCTGGGCGTGGTGGCTCACGCCTGTAATCCCAGTACTTTGGGAGGCCAAGGCAGGCAGATTACGAGGTCAGGAGATTGAGACCATCCTGGTCAACATGGTGAAACCCCATCTACTAAAAATACCAAAATTAGCTGGGCACGGTGGCATGTGCCTGTAATCTCAGCTACTTAGGAGGCTGTGGCAGGAGACTTGCTTGAACCAGGAAGTCGGAGGTTGCAGGGAGTCAGGATCTAGCCACTGCACTCCAGCCTGGTGACAGAGACTCCGTCCAAAAAAAAAAGTTATAGATTTACAGAATTATTAATTACATAGAGAGAATGTTCATATTCCTCACACCGAGTTTCCCCTATTATGAACATATTAGTTCCTATATTTTTACATGCTCTTTCCTTCCTGCGAATATTAAAAGTCTTGTTCATTAATATATATTTCTTAAGTGCCAGCCATTTTGCTATTACTAATTGTAGGTTGGTATTCTTCAAAAGTTTTGGGAAGAATACACGAGAAAATCAAAGACATAGGGAGTGCCTTTCTATCTTCCCATAAAAATCATGTGGATCTTTTATTTTTCAGTCAAAAGGAAGACTTTATGTGAACAATCCTCTTACTGACCACCCTATAGCCATTACTGAAAATAGCCTTCTCTATATCACTGAAGCTTTAAAACTCACAACAATCTTTTATTTTTGCCTCCTGTTCGATAACTATGAAGTTTTTATTTATATCTTAACCCAAATATATCCCTTTTTTTCTTTTTTATCATTCCCATTATGACCTCCATGACGTTTAAAATGTTATGGCCATGAGCGGTGGCTCACGCCTGTAATCCCAGCACTTTGGGAGGCCGAGGTGGGCAGATCGCTTGAGGCCAGGAGTTCAAGAACAGCCTGGCCAACATGGTGAAACCCCATCTCTACTAAAAAATACAGAAATTAACCGGGCATGATGGTGTGCACCTGTGATCCCAGTTACTTGGGAGGCTGAGGCAGGAGAATCGCTTGAACTCAGGAGGTGGAGGTTGCAGTGATAGACCATTGTATTCCAGCCCGGGCAACAAAGTGAGACTCCATCTCGAAATAAAGTAATAATTTAAAAAATAATAAATTAAATTAAAAAATAAATCAAATAAAATGTACATGTTTCTTTTTAATTACACAAACACAGAGGTGGTGTATTAGTCTGCTTGGCTGATGTAACAAAATACCATAGACTGAGGTGGCTATAACAACATTTACTTCTTTCAATTCCGGAGACTAAGTCCCAGATAAAGATGGGGCAGTCTGGATTCCAGGTGAAAGCCCCTTCTTGCTCTGTCCTCACGTGGCACACAGAGGAGAACAAGCTCTTTGTTGTTTTTTCTCTTAAGGGCACTAATCCCGCCATGGGGGACCCACCCGGGTGACCTCATATAAATTGAATTACTCCCAAAGGCTCCATCTCCAAATACCAACATATCGGGGTGGGGCGGGGCTTTAACATACGGATTGGGGGAGGAGGGAAATAGTTCCGTCCACAGCTGGTGGCAATGCCCAAGCTCAACGCAAGATTAAAGTACTGAATTACAGAGAGCTGTGAGATGAGGTTAGAAAGGCTCCTCATACGGAGGTCATCAAGTGCCAGACTAAAGAGCCACTGGGCTTTTTAGATCATAAATCCGGGGGTTGCTTATGGGATGGATTTTGTTAGAGATCACGAGTGGGAACACCATTTCGGGGGGTAATATAACAATTCCTGAGGGAAAAATAAAAACGAACACCATGACAACCACCCTCGAATGCACCACCACCAGGAAGCCTTTCCTGACGCTTCGCCAGAGAGGTTCTCTTTAAACGCGAATTTTTCTTGAGTTACCCTAGAAATGTGAGTTCCCCTCCACATCTCGCCTTCTCTCGTACACGTTCCTGTGCGTTTCCCAACC
>NW_012106586.1:2106668-2115043 GCF_000951045.1 Mandrillus leucophaeus
GCCCCCCACTCGCGTCCCAGGGCTCCCTGCGCGGCGGTTTCACTTCCGGCGGGATACGTGCGCGCGGCGAGCGACGGGCGTACTTTTGCGTGGTTGCTCCACCCCCTCAGCGTTACCTTCGCCGCCGTTGGGGCTGGAAGTTCCCGCCAGGTCGGTGCCGGGCGAGAGAGATGTTCCCCGGCCCGCCTCGGCTTTGAGGCGAGAGCAGTGTCCCAGAGCCCTTTCATCTTGCTGACGGCGTCGAGCCCCGGGCAGACATGTCCACAGGGTTCTCCTTCGGGTCGGGGACTCTGGGCTCCACCACCGTGGCCGCAGGCGGGACCGGCACGGGCGGCGGTTTCTCCTTCGGAACGGGAGCGTCTAGGTAACCGCACTTTCTCGCCTTCCTGGGCCGGATTCCCCCCCGAGCCCCACCCCCGCAAAGCTCCCCGCGTGTCCGCGTCCTCTCTCTTCCCGCTGGCTTCCTTCCCGGTGAGGCTGGAGAGAAGCACTTAAATCTAGCCGCCCGGCGTCGTAGGCCTCTCGCTCGCCGCGGTACCCGGGCCCAGCGCGGCCTGGTGAAGTGGAGGGCGGGATGGGTTTTGTGCCGTGAGGTTTCCAGAATCCACGTATAGCTCAGGCATTGTTTGGACCTGATGGGGTCTTGACTGCGTGGAGGGGCCTGGGGGTCTTCCCCGGAGCTTTAGCGATGCGTCAGTCTTAGGCGTAGAATGAACGTTGAATGAATGAATGAAATTATAGCATGTGGAGTTTTATGGTAGATAATTCCAATTTCATTGCAGCATTTGCGGTTTTGGATATTACGGTGTTTTAATAACTTTGTGGTTGCTTTTAACCAGCTTTTCAAGCTTCTGTGCCACATGGGACCTCATCTGTTTTTGTTAAAACAACAACAACAACAAACACTTATTTGCAGTGTTTTTTAGGGGTAATTTTGTGCAGTATGTGCAGATTAGTATATCTGACGCAAGAATGTTGTGTTGTAATCACTCAACATTGTCTTTTACTGAAATTACAAAACGTAGGTAGCATGTTCCTCGTTTTTGTGCAACCCATTAGTCCAGGTGGCGACAAAAACATAACTGTCCAGAAAGAGACAAAGTGGTGAGACATTTATTTTAATGAGAGATTTAAGCTTTAGAACTCAGTTTTTTAAAAGATAAAGGTGGCGGGGTTCATAAAGTTAAGGAGTGTGCACACTGTCAACAAGATACTTCCTGAAGCTTAGAAGATGCGGCTGTAGATTTAAAAGGCAAAAACTTAAGCATGACCTGTAGTTTAAAAAGGGAGGGAGGAGGAATCACAGGCTACACAGTCAAATTCAGAAATTTGAATTTTCATCCGTACCT
Source organism: Mandrillus leucophaeus (assembly GCF_000951045.1). NCBI lineage: Eukaryota > Metazoa > Chordata > Mammalia > Primates > Cercopithecidae > Mandrillus > Mandrillus leucophaeus. The sequence continues at coordinate 2,108,018 of NW_012106586.1, forward strand.
CCGTTATTCGTACTCTACTCGCTCAACAGCGGGTCCTAATAATTTTACTTCTGCCATTTCCGTTTGTCTTTATTTCCAGTTCCACCACCCTGCTCAGGCTATTGTCATTCATGGAACAAATATTTATTGGACAGATTCCCATGTGCAGGGCTCTGTTTTAGGTATTAAGAGTCTTGCTCTCTTGATCCTTAACATTCTTACGAAAGTACTTCTGATTCTTGTCAGATTTTTAACCAGCTGTCTTTCTTGTTTTAGATGAAAACTACTCCAATCAACTTCTTCAATCTGTTCTGCCACATTGTAGCCAGAGTAATTTTTTTAAAAAATTGTCATTGCTCCCCCCTTTAATCATTTCCCGCTATCTTTAGAGTGAAGTTAAAAAAAACAGACAAACAAAAAAACTTACGATAGTCTGCAAGGTCCACTTCTGCTGGAACCTCTGGGTACTCATCTTGAGCCCGTCTTTTTATTTTAATTATCCAGACCCACTGTTAAAAACCAACACGCAACTACCACCTGGTACACCACTACCTGCACACAAATAAATAACTGAAATAAAGTTCAGAGAAAGATACTAACCGCTACTTCATGGGATGCACTTTGATGTTTTCTATTCTATTTCTTTTTTTTTAATGTTGTTTATGACTTGAATTAATTTTTATATTTCTCTCATGGTCCTGATCTTAGTGTGAGAAAGCCTGTCCTAGCAACATGACCTTTTCTCTTTTCTCTTTTCAAGTATCTCCTTCCTTGCCAGTATCAAATGGTCTCTTCCCCAGAGAGGCCTTTTCTGACCTGTCAGTCTAGGGGAGATTTCTATTCTCCTAGTACTCTTAGAGTGCTGATCACAATTGTAATCAGTTTGTTATATTTATTGTTAACTTGTTTGTTGTCAGATCTCAGCTCTAGAATAATTAATATCTGTGTCTCTCACTGACTAGAAACTGCCTGAGGGCAGGGTCTGAGTCTTACCACCTCTTCCTCAGTCCCAAGGACAGTGCCTGGCATAGAAAAAGGGCTTTAATAACAATTTGAATGACTGAGCAAATGAGTTATTAGTAATAAGTTATAAAAAATTACCCAAGTTTTAGAGAGGCTTGGATAAATTAATGAAAGAGGAGACAGTCTGACATAAATTTGTTAGAGTGCTGGTTGGGAGGCCTGACAGCCCCTAGTGCCACCTGGTGATTTGATGTCTTGAGGTCGGTCATTTTAGGGGAGTTCTCACATCTGAAACTCAACTCAGGAGTGGGTTACCTGAGTTGATGAGTGAGATGAAGCATTTGAATATTTAGCATTAAGTCTGGCACTTGCTAAGTGCTCAGTAAATGTTAGCTATTATGTTAGCTGCCAAGTCCGCATTAGGGCAAGCTGGGCAAGTTAAAATAACATTCCTGATGTGATTGAGTCAAGTTGGTTTTTATACAGCACATCGTATCAAGTGATTGGCACATAACATTGGTTTGAGACAATAATTGGTCAAGTCTAGGGTAGCTTTTGCTTTTCTTGAGTTTAGTAAATTTCACTGACACCAAAATTTCTCTTTTGCTTTTGTGATAGAGTAAAATTTCATTTTGATGTGTTTCTTTGGCAACATTTTCAACTTTCATTATGTAATATTTCATAATATCTTCAGTTATGTTGTCAAGACATTTAAAAAAAAAATATATATATATGTATGGCACGATCTCGGCTCACTGCAAGCTCCGCCTCCTGGGTTACTCAATTCTCCTGCCGCAGCCTCCTGAGTAGCTGGGACTACAGGCGCCACCACCACGCCCGGCTAATTTTTTTTGTATTTTTAGTAGAGACAGGGTTTCACCGTGTTAGCCAGGATGGTCTCGATCTCCTGACCTCATGATCCACCTGCCTCGGCCTCCTAAAGTACTGGGATTACAGGTGTGAGTCACTGCGCCTGGCCTTTTTTTTTTTGAGGCAGAGTCTTGCTCTTGTTACCTAGCCTGAAGTGCAATGGCGCAATCTCGGCTCACTGCAACCTCCGCCTCCTGGGTTCAATCGATTCTCCTGCCTCAGCCTCCCGAATAGCTGGGATTACAGGCACACCACCACACCAGGCTAATTTTTTTTTTTTTTTTGATGTTTTTAGTAGAAACGGGGTTTCACCATGTTGGCCAGGCTGGTCTCAAACTCCTGGTTCGGGTGATCCGTCCTCCTCGGCATTCCAAGGTGCTGGAATTACAGGCGTGAGCCACTGCGCCCAGGCACCAATAATGTTTTAGTATCCCCCAGATACTCATTTATTCTACTCCACATCATACACACAACAGTTTCAAAATAACAATACGATCAGACTGACCACAGCTAAGCTAAATGTTTTGGCATATATGGCCCTTTTATGGTTGTACCTGTGTTGTCTGGATATAGCCATTACATACTATATTCTTTTGCTTGTCACGCTCACTTAGGTTTCTGTGTGTGTGATATCTCACTTAGTTTTGGTTGTAGCAATGTGTTTTTAATAATACCTTTTAAATTCAGACTAAATGTTTAAAGATCTGTGGGCCTGTTTTTTTTTTTTGGTGAGACGGCCTTGCTCTGTCTCCCAGGCTGGAATGCAGTGATGCAGTCTCAGCTCACTACAACCTTCACCTCCTGGGCTAAAGTGATCCTTCCACCTCAGCTTCCTGAGTAGCTGGGATTACAGGCATGCTTCAGCACGCCTGGCTAATTTTTGTTTTTTGGAAGTTTTTTGTTGTTTTTTCGGTAGAGACACTTTTACCATGTTGCCCAGGCTGGTCTCATGCTTCTGGGCTCAAGCAGTCTGCCTACCTCAACCTCCCAAAGTGCTGGGATTAGAGGCATGAGCCACCCGGTCTGGTCAAGATCTGTGTTTTAATTGTTAGTGAGAGCTCGCAGCCCTACTTTGTCTCCCACCTCACCTTTATCCACCCAAGGTGCACACAGACACGTTAAAGATCAGTGGTGAACTAAGTACTTCCTCTTCTTTTACCTACACAGTATGGATGGCACACCTCAAGTTCTGCCCCTTAATAAGCTCCTCCGTTTCTGTTCCTCTCACAGTGGTTAGCTCGTTGCCTCAAACTTCTGCAGTATCTCTTTGCCATCATTTGGTACTTGATTATAATCTGCCTTATAGTAACTGTAAACTTACTGAAGGTGTGTACATTTCTGCTGCTTGAATGATCTACTGCTTGAGTATTTCCTTTCTTCCTTGTCCCCCAATGTTTGCAAAAATCTGAGTGGCTTCTTAAGCTGGTTATGCAATTGAAGACACGCGGACCCAAGTCACTTGGAGAACTCTTCTAGCTTGGAGTACAGTTATTTGTGTTGTTTTCCCCCTGGTAAACGGCATGTTCCTTGACTAGGGACTTGATCATCTTTCTGCTTCCTTGCTATTCCTGGCATAACGTCTTGTACATAATATATTTAGTTGAATTTATAAGTATCCGTAATGATAACAGTCATAACATTTATTGAAGTTAATTCATCCTGTGCAATTTCTGAAGTCTTATATTTAAAACAAATTCTGCTGGCTGGGCGTGGTGGCTCACGCCTGTAATCCCAGCACTTTGGGAGGCCGAGGTGGGCGGATCATGAGGTCAGAAGATCGAGACCATCCTGGCTAACACGGTGAAACCCTGTCTGTACTAAAAATACAAAAAATTAGCTGGGCGTGGTGGCGGGCGCCTATAGTCCCAGCTACTTGGGAGGCTGAGACAGGAGAATGGTGTGAACCTGGAAGGCAGAGCTTGCAGTGAGCCGAGATCGCGCCACTGCACTCCAGCTTGTACGATAGAGCAAGACTCCGTCTCAAAAAAAAAAAAAAAAAAATTATGCTAAGTGGGTACTGTTAATTCCTATTTTGCAGATGAGGAAATAGAGGCTCAGAAAGGTTAAGTAATGGCACACAAGTACCAGAACTTGGGGGAATTCGTACTAGAACCCAGCCACACTACTGCTGCCAGAGATTTTGAGACTTTAAAAATGATACTGGGTTCTCCCATGGTGATTAGTCTTTATGGAAGAGCAGCAAAGGAAGTAATAAATATGTAGGATAAAGAGGATTCCCCATTGTGCTATATAATCTCCCTTAACTCTCCTAAATAATTTTTGAAGTGCCAACTTGTCAAACTTTGCTTGCTTTCACAATTTGTCTTCCACCTTTTCCTAGCAAATCTGAACCTCTGAGTCTTGATAAGAGTAGTTGAAAAGCTGTGAACTTTGTTCACATTCACTTGCTTTTATCAGCTGTTCTTTTTTTAAGCTTTCCAACGCCCTCTGAAGAGTTTCTGTCAGTGAACACATGATCCTGAGACGCGGTGATTTTGCTTTGCGTTTAACTTTTGCCAGGAAATGTGCCCACTAGTTTTTCTATTTTGCTTTTTTTGGTGGTAAAATCCCTAACTATAAGCTCTCCCCAACCCCACATTGCCCTATGAATGTGGTAATGTAGCAACATTGAAGATAACTTGAAATCACTTTTCTGTGGCCATTTTAAAATATGCTAGGTTTCAAAGATTGGTGAAAGCAGAATAATTGTGATCCTTACTTATGATTACCTTGGAATCTGAAATCCTTATTGCTATAGACTGCTTTTCTTGAAATCTGGTATTGGTTTTTTTTTTTGAGAGGGAGTCTCGCTCTGTCACTCAGACTGGTGTACAGTGACACTATCTCGGCTCACTGCAACCTCTGCCTCCCGGGTTCAAGCAATTCTCCTGCCTCAGCCTCCTGAGTAGCTGGAATTACAGGCACATGTCACCACCATGCCCAGCTAAGTTTTGTATTTTTAGTAGAGACAAGGTTTCACCCTGTTGGTTAGGCTGGTCTGGAACTCCTGACTTCGTGATCCACTCGCCTTGGCCTCCCAAAGTGCTGGGATTACAGGCGTGAGCCACCACGCCCAGCCTGAAATCTGGTAGTGTTGTATTTTTTAAGACTACATTTACATGTGGATTTATTTTTAAGGAAGAACAGAAACGTGTTTGAACTTGGTGGGTTAAAGATAAATTTATTTTTCTTTTTGGGTCTTATGACAATGTATTTGATATGTTACGTGAATGAAACTATCTTGAAGAGTTAATTTTTATTTTTCTTAAGTAAATATTGGCTCTAGTAGACTTCCTTTTGTGCATGTAGTTTTTGTTTTGTTTTTGTGTTTTTAAATAAGCAACCCTTCTGTGGGGCTCAATTTTGGAAATCTTGGAAGTACTGCAACTCCAGCAACTACATCTGCTCCTTCAAGTGGTTTTGGAACCGGGCTCTTTGGATCTAAACCTGCCACTGGATTCACTCTAGGAGGAACAAATACAGGTGAGGAGGATCTGACCACATTGTCAGGGAGTAGGCTTGGGATATCTTTCCTAAATTCTGTCCTGTATCTCCGTTTACAAGGATCATCACTGGTAGTAGACCTTAAAAAAAGGTAAATACTAAGATGAAAAAAAATACAAGGAATTAGAATTAAGGGCTAGTGATATAGGCCCGATCACTGACTGTCATCTAGTCTGAAGTAAGGAAGGAAAACATACAAACATTAAATTTTTAGATTGTATAATATAGAGTTTTTCCTTAGTGAAGATTGTTGTTTAAGCCAGCTTTATCAATTTGGAACGTTAACATGCATGAGATAATCAGCACGCTTACTGTAATATAATTTACTTCTTTTTTTTTTTTTTGATTCACAGTCTTGCTCTGTTGTCTAGGCTGGAGTTCAGTGGCATGATCATGGCCCACTGTAGCCTTGCAACCTCTTGGGTCCAAATGATCCTCCCACCTCAGCCTCCTGAGTAGATGGAACCACAGGTGTGCATCACCTTGCCTGGCTTCTTTTTTTTTTTTTTTTTTACATTTTGTAGAGAAGGGGTCTCCTCCTGGTCTTAAATTCCTGAGGTCAGGTGATCCTCCTTCCTTGGCCTCTCAGAGTGCTGGGATTGTAGGCCTGAGTTACCATGCCTGGTCTATAATTTACAATCCTAAGAGATGTTTTACATTTTCGCATTATTAAAACAATAAGTGGGGAAAGGGCAATAGATAAAGGACTTGAAGGTTTTGAAAACAATGGAAAATTTTTGTTTTTAATACAGCTGGAAAAATAGTGTTTCACTGGAGCTGACCATTTAAAAAGTTTACTTCTTTATTTACCCTTTATTTTCTAATACTTTGTTTTCTTACTACTTTTTGCATTGATCTTCCAGCTTTGAGTGCAGCACATTTCACAGCCACATCTAGAAAATGGAAGAACGACAGGAATAAATATGAGCAGATTAGTCAGTGAGCTGCTTCAGACAGCTCAGTGTAGCATTTTGTTTGGAGTTGCTTTTTTTGGTCTTGCTTAATTTTGTTATAAGCAATAGTTATTTGCATTTTATAAATTTTATTCCTTAATCAAATTATGCACAGCTTGTAATATGAAAACCAGTGCTATAGGAAAAATGCGTGATTAGTGGTTATGGTGGCAGATACTATGATATGTATTGTTCTAATTAGAAGTGTTGTCACTCCCTGAGGGTGATTTTAAGTCTTTGCCTTATGACAGGTAAACCAAAAGAATGTCATCTTCATTGATGATTAAATTTTATTTCTCTTTTTGTCCCCAGGAATAGCAACAACTATAACTACAGGATTAACTCTGGGTAAGAATTTTTGAGGAAAGATCCCAGCTCTGTGGTCTTCTAATAATTTTGATAAATTGAGTGATCTTTCTACTCTTCTCCTTCTAATATCTCACAGAGCTGGGGTATAGAAAAAAGTGTGTGTATCACAGATGGTGACTTATCAGAGAACCTTTCTGTATTTGAGTAGTGAAAAAAAGGAATGACTTTGTAGAGTACTTTTATAATTCAGAAAAGTATTTTAAATGCAGAAATTGTTTTTAATGTGGAAGTTTATTTCATATTACTTTTTTTAGTCATTTGACTCCATTTAGTGGAAAAAACACCAAACTTTAAGCCAGAAATTTTGGAATTAAGCCTCTAAAATAGTTGTGGGCCGGGCGCGGTGGCTCAAGCCTGTAATCCCAGCACTTTGGGAGGCCGAGACAGG
>NW_012106586.1:2117413-2118130 GCF_000951045.1 Mandrillus leucophaeus
TTTTTTTTTTTTTTTTTAAGGTAACCAAGATAATTTTAAGGATAGATTAGAGGTCAGAAGAGACTGATACCAGAGAAATAAATACTGTTGTAGTAGTTCTTAAGAGAGAGATGGCCTAAGCTAAGGTTTTTAAGGATGCTTGTAGTACAGGGTATTTCTGAAGTGCAGTCGACAGGATTTGTGCCTAATGGAGTACAGGAGAAAGAAGGGATGTCAAGAACGACTGGTTTCTGGCTTGAGGAATTGAACTGAGCAACGTTGGGGATTTAGCAAAAAGTTTTTGTGGTGAGATATGTAGGAGGCCAAAGGGGCATCAGGATAGAACTAGGCAGTGAGGACTTAGGTGAATATGAGTTTATACTTAATCACCTGTAGTTGAAATGATGAAAGTGGGTGAGTCATTGGGGAAGTAAGGAAGTAGGAATAGAACCCTAGGAAGTGTCATCTAAGACATGAACAGAGGAAAGACAGCTACAGAAAAAAAGGGCTGAAAAGGAATAGGGAGACAGCTGGGGGCAGACAGAGACACAGGGGCCAGAAGAAAGGAATAGAGAATGGTTATTAGAGAGGGTATTAGAGAGGAGGGACCATTTTTCTGCTGAGAGGGAAAGGAGGAGGATAAATGCTGCATTAGAGGTAAGTCTAGGAGTAGAATTAAAATCGATGTATTACATTGATTAGATTTTTTTGTTCTGTTTTTCTTTTTTTTTTTTTTTT
>NW_012106586.1:2122415-2123508 GCF_000951045.1 Mandrillus leucophaeus
GACAAGATCTCACTATGTTGCCTAGGCTGGTCATGGACTCCTAGCCTGAAGCCACGTGCCCTCTTTGTCCTCCCAAAGTGCTGGGATTATAGACTTGAGCCACACTACGCCTGAGTCTTGTTTTCTGAGGTTGTAACCCCATACATGATTTCAAAGTACTGTACTCTGGCAGGAACTTCTAGTTGTGATCAAGGCAATCCGGAAGCATAGTTTCTGGCTTCTTTTCTCTCAGTGATTTCAGGTTAAGTCAATGCAGGTCATTCATACATTTCTTCACTTAGTATTGTTTGAGCAGTTATTCCTTCCTAACCATGCGGCCTTGTGTATACATGATGCCTTGAACACTGAATATTATCTTGTGGCACTGGTAGTGAGGATGGTCCTTGATGATGACATTGGGAACTGCTAAAGGTTGGAGCAAGACAGTCTGTTGTGAGGTGGAAGGGTTAGGCAGGTGTATTAATATGTTCTTGTATTATCTGATAAATTTCCTAAAAGATGTAGGAGAGGCACCATGGAAGGCAGAGGAAGAAAACAGTATGGTTTACTTTACGGGCAAGAAGCATTTCAGACAGAGGATTGGCAAATGCAAAGGCCCAGTCATAAAAGCATTCAGGGAAATACAAAACATTTTGTTCTTGGAGCTTAGAAATCAGAGGTGGAAATAGTGGGCAGAGTTGAGATTTGAGGAGCAGGTTGGGACCAGATAGGAAAGGGAGGTATATATCATGCCTTTAGACTCTATTTTAAAGACAATGTAGAGTTAATAGGAACCTTAAGTTGGGCAGAATCACCAGGATATTTGTGGGGGGTTTTTGTTTGTTTTCGGTGGTGGTGTTTTGTTTTGTTTTGTTTTTTGAGACGGAGTTTCGCTCTTGTTGCCCAGACTGGAGTGCAATGGCATGATCTCGGCTCACTGCAACCTCTGCCTCCCAGGTTCAAAAAATTGTCCTGTCTCAGCCTCCCGAGTAGCTGGAATTACAGACATGTGCCACCATGCCCAGTTAATTTTGTATTTTTAGTAGAGATGGGGTTTCACCATGTTGGCCAGGCTGGTCTCGAACTCCTGACCTCAGGTGATCTGCCCGCCCCA
>NW_012106586.1:2124373-2158730 GCF_000951045.1 Mandrillus leucophaeus
CAGTGGTGCGATTTCAGCTTACTGCAGCTTCCCCCTCCCAGGTTCAAGTGACTATCATGCCTCAGCATCCCGAGTAGCTGGGGTTACAGATGTGCACCACCATACTCGACTAATTTTTGTATTTTTAGTAGAGGAGGCGTTTCACCATGTTGGCCAGACTGGTCTCGAACTCCTGACCTCAAGCGATCTGCCCATTTTGGCCTCCCTAAGTGTTGGGATTACAGGCGTGAGCCACTGTACCAGGCCATTCTTTTGTTTTTCTTAACTCAAAGAGCCATCTTTTTTGTGTTCAGCATGGTTTAGTCTCAACTTCTACATATTTTCTCTCACAGACACATCCTCCTGTTGGCAAAAGGTAGTATCACACGCCTTTAGGGATCCATATTGAAACCAGTGTACTAGAACACTTACAGGTAAAGTAGGATTTTGTTTGTTTACGTATTTATTTATTTAAATAGGAACGCCAGCCACTACATCTGCAGCTACAACAGGCTTCAGTTTAGGATTCAACAAACCTGCAGCATCTGCCACACCATTTGCTCTACCTATTGCTTCTACCTCAGCTAGCGGTCTGACTCTTTCATCTGCTCTGACATCAACTCCAGCAGGTGAGGTAGAATGAAAAATCGTTGCATTCAATGGTTAAATTTCAATTTTATCTGGTTAGAGAACATAGATAGTCACCTTTACTAAACATAACTTAGGATTTTGACTACAGAAATTGCTGATTTATGAAGAAGAAAATTCAGCTTTGAGTATTGAAGCAGGAGAGGCTGTCTTGGGAGATAGTCCCTATTTAAAGAGCAAAGCAGGGGAGAGGGCTAGAGAGGTAAAATGTAAACTTGTTAATATTGACTTTGTTTTCATGGAGCCATTTAGTGACAGGGAAAGACAGACTTGGCATAAACCTTGCCTATCTTTTGATTCATTTAATATGAAGGTGAAGTTGATGGCCTGGGGTGAAGACAATATTGCTGTCTAGAATCAGTTACCTGGTACCATTGTAATATTCCTCAAAGCCCTTATTTCTGTCCCAGATTTTTGCTTTAAAGCTGCTGTTTCTCTTTATTCTTAAGTATGTAATTTTATCTTTAGCAAGTAGTTCTTCCAAAGAGTCAATTTTATCATGGATGTCAGTTTTTAAAAACGTCGTATTTGTATTTTTCTATGATGCTGTTAAATAAGTTGCCTTTTGAAAGCTTACTATCTCTTTTTTTTATAGCATCCACAGGATTTACTTTAAATAATTTGGGTGGGACAACAGCCACCACTACAACTGCATCAACAGGCCTCTCTTTAGGGGGAGCCTTAGCTGGTTTGGGAGGTTCACTTTTCCAGAGTACAAACACAGGAACATCAGGTAATTGATGGTATTTATTCTCCAGAATAGTAAATATTTATATTTAAATGTACTTATTTTTATTTTAGCCCTTTGAGCACATCACTTTTTCTCTTTAATCTGCATATTTTCCTTTAAATATGAAAACTAAATTATAAAATGATGGTTTTCATACATAATTGGATGTATTCACCATATTTTATTTATTATTTATTTTGGGATGGAGTCTTGCTCTGTCACCCAGGCTGGAGTGTGGGGGCGTGATCTTCTTTCACTGTAACCTCCACCTCCAGGGTTCCAGAGAGATTCTCCTGCCTCAGCCTCCTGAGTAGCTGGGATTACAGGTGTGTGCCAGCATGCCTGGCTAATTTTTGTGTTTTTAGTAGAGATGGGGGTTTCACCATGTTGGCCAAGCTGGTCTCAAACTCCTGACCTCAAGTGACCCGGCTGCCTTGGCCTCCCGAAGTGCTGAGATTACAGGCATAAGCCACTGCACCCGACCTATTAGCCATATTTTAGAAATCCATCTCACTAACTAGATAAGAAAACAAAGAAGAGTCTGTTTAAGGAGTCAGTAAATTGATCTAGAGATAACATTTTTTCTAAAAAGAACAAAAGTTATATCAGCTCAGGAATGCATGGTCTTATAGAAGTATAGATTTATTAGGCTGGGCGCGGGGGCTCACACCTGTAATCCCAGCACTTTGGGAGGCCAAAGCAGGTGGATCACCTGAGGTCAGAAGTTTGAGACCGGCCTGGCCAACATGGTGAAACACCCCGTTTCTAGTAAAAAGACAAAATTAGCCGGGTATGGTGCTGCATGCCTGTAATCCAAGCTGTTTGGGAGGCTGAGGCAGGAGAATCACTTGAACTGGGGAGGTGGCGGTCGCAGTGAGCCGAGATCATGCCGTTGCACTCCAGCCTGGACAACAAGAGTGAAACTCCATCTCAAAAACAATAATAATAATAATAAATACAGATTTATCAACGCAAGATTCTTGAAATTTTGCTACTTGACTCGCAAGTATACATTAATGACTTATGGTTAACCATAGTCTGGTCCTTTTTATTCCTTTTGTCAGGGAGGGAAGATTTAAATAAACAAATGAATTCTAATACTTTTTTTTTAAGTTTGTGAAAAGAATTTGGGAGTATGAAATTATATTCAATACATGTTATATTCAAATCTTACAAATTCACACTAGGCTGTCTTAAAAGTATACAGTTACAAAGTGTGTTCGGAAGGCAAGATGTATTCACCTGAAAATACACCAACTGAAACTGCTTTTGTAGAGAGGATTTAAAAGCCCTCTAACAAAACCCCTTTATAACAAATAAAGATTGAATGTCTACATATTAAATTGATATACATTCTGACCCTTCTAATAATGACAAATCACATCATCCAACCTACATATACCATTGCATTCAAGAAAGGGTATCAGTCTTTGACTAAAACATGCTCCAGACTTGTTTCTTGTTATTTGCCTAAATCAAATATCAAGAAAATCTAGGATCCAACTTTAAAAGCATTGGAGTCCTTTGAACAGTAAGGGGAAATTGTTGTTGTCTTTCAGTGGAATTTATAAGTGATGTTTTATTTATAGGACTTGGACAGAATGCTTTAGGGTTAACTTTGGGAACTACAGCAGCTACTTCAACTGCAGGCAATGAAGGCCTTGGTGGTATAGATTTCAGTAGCTCCTCAGATAAAAAGAGTAAGTAATGCTGTTGTAACTTTTATGTTCTAACAGTACTGTTGAGGGAATGTCTAGGTTGCTGTAAATTCTTTTGTGTGAAAGATTAGTAGTTTATATTTAGTAGTAACAGTTTTTACTTTTAAATTTGTTTGTATTAATATTTCACAAATTTTGTGTGTGTTCATTTAAGGTTTTATTTTTGTGGATAACAGATTTGTATGTGCATGTCTTATGTAGCTATCTTAATGTGTATACGAATATGTATTTTTTAATAGGGATCATGATACATATGCAGTATTGTTTTGCAGTCTGTTCTTATGTAACATATCAGAAGCATTTGTCTGTCGGTAATTCCTTTTAAATATTTCAATGCTGCTTAATATCAGTTTTATGGATGGATAATTTAGTCAACCATTGTTTTCTTGTTAGATGTTTATTTCCAGATGTTTTACTCTGGGAAGTAAAACATTGGGCATCTTTATCTAAAAAGGCAACATAATATAGTAGTTTAAGAGTCTTCTATGGAGTGGAATTGCCTGGGTTCAGATCCTGGCCCAACTGCTTATAAGCTCTGTGACCTTATTGAAGTTACTTATATTGTGTGCTTTAGTTTTCCTTATCTGTTAAATGGTTTGAGGGTTGCTATTTGTAAAACCTTAGCAGAGCCAGACGCATAAGTGTCTCCTTTTATTATCAATGTTTGTTTATACTTTGGGTTATTTCTTAGGGAAAATACCTAGAAATTGGATCATTGGCTTAAAGAGAGGGATATTTTGGAGACTGTTAGTATACAGGTTGTGAAATCGCTTTCCCAGAAAGATGTTACCAGTTTACCCCCTAACCAGTATGAAAATACCTTTCTTGCTGTGCCCTTGCCACATTGAATATTGGTTTTAAAAATTTGCTAATCCAAAATCATTGTGAAAATGTTTTTATTGTTCTGTGTGTTACTTTGTTTCACACCATCTCTTCTGCTTCTGATGAAAGCATGTTTCACTAGAATATATACCATATATACTAGGGTGTATACATACATAGTGACCTTCTCTGAAGAATGAGATAAATGGGTGAAGATGTGAAATAGTATCTGTGTATCTATATGACTTTTTAAAAAAAAAACAGACACAGGTTTTATTATAAGGAGATACTATTCTAGGTTGAATTACTATTTTAAAAGTTGGTAAAACCTTTTTAAACTTTTACAAAGTTTAGGTTTCTCTTTCAATGAAAATTGACTAATTTCTAAACAAAGTTCGTTTTTACTTAGTTTTCTCTGTAGCAACTCCATAATTAGCAGCCTTAGCAGCTTATTTGTTCAAAATGGAATAGCCTGGTACCAGTTTTATTACTTTTATTTTAAGCATGAGAGTACTTCTCTATTATAATAGTTTTTAGGCTGAAAGAGCAGGCTAAGGCAGAAGAGTAAGATAAATAAATGTGAGAAATTAATTTCCCCTCCTCTGCCCCTCCCCACATCTTCCTGCTTTCATAGTGTATCTAAGATAGAGTTGAGCAAGGAGAATATATAGAATAAATGCAATAAATGTCTTAGATATGACATTAAATTTTATAAATATGTATACACAAACATGTATATAAAAAACTTGGGTGTATTTCTACTATGGATCTCTGATTACTACATCCCCGTTTCCTTTTATCTAATGCTCATACCAAGGGACTTTTTTTAAATCCAAATGATTTCTTTTTTTCTAGTAGTTGTATCAGTTAGCTTGGGCCCTGCAGTACCAGTGTGGGATTTAACCAGATGGAGAGTAGCAATAAACAGCATTCAGTGAAGAGGGTAAAGCATCGAGTGAGACTAGAGATGAGAAGGACCTTGACCCTTATGAAGAAATGACTGAAGGCCAGATTAGCCATAGAGGAGAAAGACGAGGTTCCAGAAGTCATGGAGGCCTTATTTGCCACGTTGAATTTTGTCATTATATTAATACCTCAGGCAATTTGGGTCTGTTAAAGGGATGTGATGAGATTTGTATTTTAAGATTAAGAGCTTTCTGACAGCCATACGGAAAATAGCATCCGGGAAGAATAGACATGGAGAACTTTTGGAAGCTTTTGTAGTGGTTAGGAAGCTTTTGTAGTGGTCCACGTGTGTTATTGAGGCAAAACTAGGTAGATTAATTGGGGGTCCATGGTAATCAGGGATCCATGGTAAAAACAGGCTCAAGTTTTTTATATACATGTTTTTGTGTACATAAGTATTTACAAAATATAATAAAATATATCAAAGAAATAATATGCTAGTCAATTTAAAAGTCGGTGAATTATTTGGAAAAACATAAAATTAAATCCCTAATTTTATTTCCATATCTCGTAAAATCTAGGACATCTATAGAAGATAGGAGGCAATTTTAGAGATACTAAATACGAAATTAAAAAATCTTAAACTTGGTAAAATACAAAACACGGAAACATAAATTACAGTTGGATGAAAGAGGTAGAAAAGTAAAACCCCATGTGCAGAGGTAAAATGTAAATGAGGACAGTAAAATGCTTGATTTTTTTTTTTTTTTTTTTGATACAGAGTCTTGCTCTGTCACCCAGGCTGGAATGCAGTGGTGTGATCTCACCTCACTGAAACCTCCACTCCCTGGCTCAAGTGATTCTCCTACCTTAGCCTCCTAAGTAGCTGGGACCACAAGTACACAGCACCACACCTAGCTAATTAAAAAAATTTTTTTTGGCCAGGCGCAGTGGCTCACGCCTGTAATCCCAGCACTTTGGGAGGCCAGGGCAGGTGGATCACGAAGTCAGGAGATCAAGACCAGCCTGGCCAAGATGGTGAAACTCTGTCTCTACCAAAAATACAAAAACTAGCCGGGCATGGTGGCAGGAGCCTGTAATCCCAGCTACTCAAGAAGCTGAGGCAGGAGAATTGGTTGAACCTGGGTGGCAGAGGTTGCAGTGAGCTGAGATCACACCACTGCACTCCAGCCTGGGCAATAGAGTGAGACTGTGTCTCAAAAATGAAAAAAAAATTTGAAGGGACAGGGTTTTGCCCTGTTGCCCAGGCTGGTCTCCAATTCCTGGGTTCATGCAGTCTGCCCAAAATGCTTGATTTTTAGGTGCTTATTTTTTCACATTTTAACATCTCTGAAATTTAGATATATCTTAACAAGGGTCTAATATTAGAAATACTTATGAAATTATGTCAAGGAGACAAATAATATACTTAATGCTGAAATAGCTCTTATAAGTAAGAAAAATACCTCAAGAAAAGTGTGCAAATCACAAGCAGTTCACAAAAGGAGAAATATACTTGTCTCATGAGCATTTGAAGAAAATGGTTTTCTTCACCAAATATAAACTTAAAAATTATTATGAAGTGGCATTTTTCACCTACATAACTGGCAAAGGTTTTTTAAAAAATATGTCTGTTGTTGTGAGGGTGTGATAAGGTATTCATGGCAGATGGGAAGATAAATTGTGATATTTGTTTTAAGGGATTGTCAGATTGGAGAAGTTCAGGTAATCTGACATAGTATTCTGTACTGATAGGACCTTAAAAAGTGTCAGGTAAAGTTTTCAGGAGTTAAACTGGTAGGCAACAACGTACATTTTCCATACAGGATATTTTTCATGGAAGATGGTTGAGAAAGGAAGATTCTTGCCCTTGAAAGTAGATGTACATCTGCCATATATATCTGCTTATGTGTACTGATGTCTTCATAAAATGCTATGCTTCTGAGTTCATGATGAGTCATGACATCACATGATGTTTAAGAGGCAAGCAAAAAAATGCTTAACAGTTTATATTTATACTTTAATTTGTGTTAATTTAAAACTTGTATTTGGAGTATGTTGTTCAATTGCCTACTTTTTTTACATGAAGCTTCTTGAATTTTCTAGGTGATAAAACGGGAACAAGACCAGAGTAAGTTTACAAATTTACCCTTAAGACATTTTAATTGAAGAGTTTAACTTATTAAATTGTAGACAGATGGTATAATTGGAAGTAAATAGAATCATATACATTTAGGAGAAAAAACTTTTTTAACGGTATTTGTTAAAAGTAAAATAATAGACATATGTTCTGGAAAGATAATGAAAGGTCAAATCTTTAGTTTTCAGTGATTAAAAAAATTTAAAACTATTTCTTTCTAGAAAGGTGTTTGGTATTTCCCTAAATAATATAAATAAATACAAATATGTGTGTTTATTTCTTTAGTCTATTAAATATTGAACAACTCATGGAACTTTACCTTTGGAGCATTTAAAAAAGATAGGAATTATTGTGCCAGTCCCATTTTATGTCCTGGTGTTTGCAGTGAGGAGAGTAGCCTCCATATACATCATATATATGTTTGAAGATGGTCATTCTTCTTATTACCAATTATATTTTCTTACATGATTTGTACTATATTAAATAAAGCATTCATAAATGCATGACAAATTCACTCCTTACAAATATCCTATGTGTATTTTAGCTTACTATTTAAATGAAGAAGACTAGAGAAACTAAGATCTGCATAAGGGTTATGAAATCTAACTCATGGTTCCATTGCAGCATGCCAAATTTCACTTGTGCTTGTTCTCATTAAATATTTTTTATTCCTGTAAGCTCTGCCTAGGTCTTACTTTTTCATTCTAATGCATGTTGAAGAACTAATTGAAATGAGAAGTTTTGTAGCTTTCTTTAATGAATACGTTAATATTTTGGAACTGAACAAATTGTCAGTCAGAATCTTTAAGCCAGAGGGAACTTAGTTTAACATCTTACCCAATTTGTAGTATTTTCTGATTTTTTTTGTTAGACATTTAGTCAAATGCTTTTAAGTATGTTTTTAATAGATGCCAGTCTTCTTAGATAAGAAATCTTCATGTTGGACGAATTGTTAAAATTATTTTATAGATCCTATTTACCAGAAATTTACTGTTTTTTATAGAGAACTTTGAAATCATCCAAAGAAGCTATACGTGCTTTTTTGCTATATTTTCTTGTGTCTTAATACTCTAATACTCTATTAAAACTCAGCCGTCAACTTTTTAAAATCTCAGTGATCTTTATACATGTTTTGCATTTTTCTTAGGGATAGTAAAGCTCTGAAGGATGAAAATCTACCTCCTGTCATCTGCCAGGATGTTGAAAATCTCCAGTAAGTGAAAATAAATAACACTTGAAGAATTCTAGAATACTTCTTAAGGCGAGCATCTCTTCCTCCTCAAATCGCATCCTAGAGGAGCATCTCTTAGGGTTAACATGTTAATGCTTTTAGAAATCAGAAAGAAAGCAGAACAACGGGAATTAAAATTCTGTAACTACCATTCTGTAAAGAAGTGTGAACTGTAGATGAATTTTTAGTTTTGTTTTTTAAAACACTTGGACTGTTTTAAGTATATATATATTTTTGTAGGAAACCAAAGATATATTTTTTAAAACTCGGTTTTAAATATATATTTTTTAGGAAATTTGTGAAGGAGCAGAAACAAGTTCAAGAAGAAATTAGTAGAATGTCTTCAAAAGCAATGCTTAAGGTACAAGAAGATATTAAAGCTCTGAAGCAGCTCCTGTCATTGGCTGCCAGTGGAATACAGAGAAACACTCTCAACATTGACAAATTGAAAATAGAAACTGCTCAGGTATACCATCTTATGGCCATTTTACCTTACGGTTTTTTTGTTTTTTTTTTTCCAAAATTGAAATAAGGTGTTTTGTTTTTTTGTTTTGTTTGTTTTTAATTATAAAGTTTGATACAGACATACTGGTAGGAAACCAGATAGCTCATACACTCTAATAATGAGTTTTTATTAAGCATTTTCTGTATACAAGACAGTATCCTAAGCAATTTATATGTGTTTAAACTGTTAAGTTTTCTGAAAAGGCCCAACAAGGTAGGTATTATTATCCCCATTATATAAATAAGAAAAAAAGCACAGAGCTTTGTTAGTAAATGGAAGCGCCTGGATTCAGACCCTGGCAATCCAACTCCAGAGCTTATGCTGTTAACTAACTAGGTTTCATAAGCGTAGTTGCTGGCTGAATTGGTCTGTTACATAAGAGGAAACATAGCTAGTGAGAAAATAATGTTTTTTAACTCTGTAAATTTGAGTGATGACTTGCAAGTCGTGGTTAAATCATACTTAATAAAAATAGTAGGCCAGGTCTGGTGGCTCACGCTTTATAATCCCTGCACTTTGGGAAGCTGGGGCAGGTGAATCACCTGATGTCAGGAGTTTGAGACCAGCCTGACCAACATGGTGAAATCCCATCTCTACTAAAAATACAGTAATTAGCCAGGTGTGGTGGCGCATGCGTCTAATCCCAGTTATTCCGGAGGCTGAGGCAGGAGAATCGGTTGAACCCGGAAGGCGGAGGTTGCAGTGAGCTGAGATTGCACCATTGCACTCCAGCCTGGGCAACAAGAGCAAAACTCCGTCTCAAAAAAATAAAAATCAATGGTAATGTGGCTAATATTGTCTGTCACTAATGTCTACTTGTTTTTCCTCCTTATGGTGTAATATACAATACATATTTAACATGTAGTTCGTTTCTGCCTCAATGGGAAAGGATGATGATACGTGATTTATTTTTGTTGTATTTATCATAATTACGGAATGTACTTGATCTCATCATAGCAGTCTAGAAATCTTTCCATAAAGTTGTCAGTGATCTGTTAATGAACTTCATGTGAGACACATCTTTTTGCTGTGGATTTATCAGAGGGCTATGAACTTCACAAATGAAATGGTAGTATTTTAAGTAAAATTTTTAAAGGTGCTTTTGGGTCTGTAAGTCCACTATTGGAGAATATCTTGTCATCTTTTTAATAATGATGTGTTACTAAAAGAGCTACTCGAAACTGTAATGGCTAAAGGGATTTCAAATATGTTATTGTCTGTTCTCAGATTTCCTGGTCTCTTAACACATTTTCTTGGTTAAATATGAATGTAATACAGGTTGAGTGTCCCCAATCCAAAGTCTGAAATGTTGCAAAATCCAAAACTTTTTGAGTGCTAACATGATGCTACAGGTGGAAAATTCCACACTTGAACTCATGGGATAGGTTACAGTTGAAACTTCGTTTCATGTACAAAATTATTAAAATTGTATACAGTTACTTTCCAGCTATATGTGTAAGAAACACAAATGAATTTTGTGTTTAAATTTGCGTTCTATCCCCAAGGTGCTGTGTGCAGATATTCCAGAGTCAGAAAAATTCTGAAATCCAAAACACTTCCGGTCCCAAGCTTTTTGAATATGGGATACTCCACCTGTATTGCCCCATGTTTCCCCTCCACTTACTCTTCCTAATCATCACATATGTCCTTTCTAGGGAATAGAAAGAGTTAATTATGTTTTTATACTGGAGAATGTTTAGACTGTGATTAAATATCACATGAAATTATGTGAAATATTTGAAATCATACATAAGTTATATGGGAAACATCATTAAAGCAAAATAATGGAGGAGGCAAACTTGAAAGAAATAAGTGAATGCTGTATGGAACCCATTTTAACTCTAAAACTGAATGATTCCATTTACCGCTGTTTGTGGAGTAGCTGTCATATAGTGGGCATGTTAATAGTCTTTTAGAGATAAAAAGACAACTCCAAAGGTACTAAAAGTCTAGGAGGATGAATGAAATAATAAAAGATTGAGAAGAACTTAAAGGTGGCAAAGGAATAAGAGGTTGGGATTCAAAGTTTCCTTAAGGAAGAATCATCTGCGCTGAATTTCAGGAATTTTATAGTTAGTGCATATTGGGCTTAATACCTAGGTGATGAGCTGATAGGTGCAGCAAACCACGTGGCACATGTTTACCTATGTAACAAACCTGCACATCCTGCACATCTACCCTGGAACTTAATAAATTAAAAAAACCAGATTTTTATTTCCTGCTCACCAGGTCAAAGGGGAAGAAGAAAAAGAGAAAAAATATATTTTTAAAGAAATTTGATCTAAGATTATTCCAATTTCTAGTAGACAGGAACTAATAATCTACTAAGAGTCTAATGAATTACCAATTTAAAAAAATGTTCTGAATCCTCTATAAAGTATCAATCTTATTTAACCCTAAAATGTTTTCTTCAAAGAAAGCCTTTCTGGGAAATATAAGTTCTGCAGTTAGAAGTGATGTAGACCAGATTCTTATGGAAGACAAAGTCTCTTATATACTTCATTTTTAGTAAGTAACTTGAGTTTAAATTAAAGTAGGATAGTTAGTTCTTCTTTTGGGGTGAGTCGGGGCTACGTGGTTTATTGAAGTTAAATTGCTGAGTTCAGCTCTCCAGTCATTCAACTAACATTTTTAAAAGATCTGTTGTGTGCCAGGCGCTTCAGCAGGCATTAGGGATCAAGACTTAAATTAGGGAGAGAGTTAAATCCATCAAGTGATATGATCCAGGTACAAGGGTTTTGTAGGGGCACAGAAGCCTCAAGTGGGCACTTTTATCATCTGTCCAGTGTAGAATACCTTTACATTGAGTCTTGAAAAAGAGGCAAGTATCATGAATGAGGGTATGGGCATGTCTGATGATCTGCAAGTAGTTTAGTGTTATAAGAGTCTGGGCCTGGCTAGAGTCAGTGCTTAGAGTGGTAGCAAGGGTCAGTCTTGACTCATCTACACATGTATTTGTATTGGAGTGGGGTGGGATGGAAGCCTGAATTGAGTGAAAAGGATGTAAAAAAAAAACAGTCATCAACTTAGCAGGTTGGCAGTTTAATGAGGGAGAGATGTTGCTACAGGGAATATAAAGTTAAAGTAACTCTTTGTGAAATAAAGAATACTTTATAGAGTTCGAAAATACAGTGAAATGATAGGAATGTGGAATGTAAGGGGGTAAACAGAATACTAATCTTGAAAAAACATTGGCTGGAATGGTAGAATACAATATAAGAATGGTTGAGTGTGTAAGCTTTAAAAGATCCAGTTCTCTGGTCTTCTAGCAACGTGGTATTGGGCAAGTTACTTAATGGCTTTGTAAATCCATTTCTTCATCTGTATGAAGAGAAACATTGCCTGCATTGTAGTGTTGTCCTTGAGAAGTAACCTTTAGCATAGTGTTTGGTACATAGCAAGCACCCAAATGTTAATTGTGCCTGACTCAGCCTCAACATTATTATTGCTACCTGCCTTTAAAAAAAGCATTTTCTGCATTTATAGTAAAGATTTTAAGTGGTAATATAATCTTTACACTGTCTATGAATTCACTTCATGAATCCTACAGAAATCATAGTTTTAAAAATAGATCTACAGCTCTTTATAATTTTATCATAAAGTTTGTTAAACAAACAGAAATTTATCTGCTCTTGAAAGGTTTTAGCAACTTGTGAAGCAGCTTCATCCATAATATGTTCTTATAGCGTGAACCTCCAAGGTATCGTTTGAAGTTTCAGTCCAGAGACTGAATATTTTTTTTAGTGTGGTATTTTTAACCTAACTCTTAACTGGCTTTTTTTTTTTTTTTTGAAACCCTCTGGTATATTAGGAGTTAAAGAACGCTGAAATCGCTTTAAGAACCCAGAAGACACCGCCTGGACTTCAACATGAATATGCGGCTCCTGCTGAGTAAGTGGCTGGATTTTTAAAAACAAATGTTTCTCACTTTCAGAAAGCAGAACAGTAATAATAGTATACAAACTAAATATTTTTAGTATGCTATGTGGAAAGGCTGAGCTAATAAGCACTTTACATGGATTTTAAATTTCATAATAACCCTAAAAAGGTTTATCTCCATTAACACCATTTTACTGCAGGGTAAGTGAAGGCTAAGATCTGAGCTTTTCACCACTATTATGCATTTATACTTCATGTGCATACTACTTACAGAGTCTACTCCATTTTATTAAATTTTGCTGGTAATGGAAAATTACGATTATTCATTTACATAGGTAATACATGTTCTGGAAGAAAAAGTAGAAAATATAGATAAGTAGAAGAAAAAAACCAACCTGCAATCACATCACTCAGCTTGTATATACATTTGGTTTCCATACATGTAAAATACATCTTGTCTCTCTCTTTATGTCCTTCCATGTTGATGAAGATAATAATAACTAATGTTTACCAAATGCTTACTATTTGCCATGCAGTGTGCTTAGGACTCTACATGCTTTACCTTCATATTTCATAAGACCTCTGTAGCTGTTGTTATTCCAGTTTTAGCGATAAAGAGACTGAGGTATGCAAAAGTGAGTTGAGTGGTGGAGATCTGTTTGATTCCTGATCCCTCACCATTAATTAATTAATTAACTTGTAGAGATGCCATTTCACAGTGTTGCCTAGGCTGGTCCTAGGCTAAAGTGATTCTCCTGCCTCAGACTCCTAAAGTGCTGGGATTACAGATGTGAGCCACCACGCCTGGCCCCTTACTTATTTTATTCTTTTAGTTTTTTATTATAATTTTGGTCTTACCGATAAGTTTCAAGATGAGAACTAAAAATTCCTGTATGTCTTTCATTCCAACTTCCTACATATTAACATTCTTACCATATTTTTGTTCCTCACACTCTAAATGTATATATACATTTCTCCCCCAGTTTGGGTTATTTGCAGAAATAATGTTCACTATACTAAAGTACTTCAGTGGATATTTCTTAAAAATAAGGATATTCTCATACTTAACAATTCTCAAAATCAGGAAATTCATAATGACCATGATATTCCTCTTACTCAGATTGGCATGGGATGTGCTTCCTCACTGGACTTCCTCTACTGTTTTATCCCTCTGTCTTGTTCTTAATACTGCCATCAGAGCTAATTTTGCAAAGTGCTTTCATGGTTGCCCATTTTTTACTGAAAAATATTCAGATTCCTTTGTATACTACTCAAGATACTTTTTTTTTTAAATCTACCTAGCACTCTCTGTGAGTAAATTTATTAGAAAAGTAGCAATAATTACATGTGCCTTCTGTAGTATACTACAGTGTTCTCAGATTATAAATTTCATTGATAAAATAACTATAAATTCTTAATTCTGCAATCTGGTTGGTAGACGTTTCTACTTTATTGTAAATTTATTTTAGCCTTACAGAAAACTTCCAAAATAGTAGTACAGAGAATTCATTTGTATCACTTCCCCTGCTTCTCCTAATGTTAACATATAACTATAGTATAATTACCAAGAACAGGAAACTAAAATTGTACAATATTATTAACTAAACTACTAAACTTACTTAAATTCAGCCAGTTTTTCCACTAATGTACTTCTGTTTCAGCATCCTATTTGGGATTCACAGTGCATTTGTAATTTCTCCGTAATCTCTTCCAATCACAGTTATTCAGTTCTTCCTTTCCTTGGATAACCTTGATACTTTTGAAGACTGTTACATTATTGCAGAATATTCCTTAATTTGGATTTGTCACTCCGAATTAAGAAAACATTTCATCTGACTTTTTAAATGTTTTTTAAAGCTACTTCAGAATCTTGGTTCAGCAATTTGAGGTACAACTTCAGCAGTACAGGCAGCAGATTGAAGAACTAGAAAACCATCTTGCCACTCAAGCAAATAATTCACATATAACCCCTCAAGGTAACATGCTTACTGTGGTCATTTTTTTTGAACTTTTGTTTATAGGAGATAGATGTGGCTATATAATAGATATTCTGGATAACTACTGGTAGCCCCTTTAAGAAAATTCCCTTAGAAGTCATTTACTACTCCTTTATTCCCTATAAATGTAATATGCTTTATTATATGAATTGCTACTGTGGTAACAAGGGCAGAAATCTTAGGGCATTCCCCCCAGATTACTGTTGTAGACATTCTTCTCCCAGTCTGCTACTTTGTATGTTCTCTAGACATGAGAACATTGATAGAGTTTTTTTCTCCTACATGTTAACTATGCCAAAAATTGGACTCAAATAGAAAAGTAAAATGGATTGTGCTCTCTCTCTCTATATATATATATATGTTTGGGTGATAATGTAATTTTCTTTTATAGATTTGTCAATGGCTATGCAGAAAATTTATCAAACATTTGTAGCTTTAGCAGCACAACTTCAGTCTATTCATGAAAACGTAAAGGTAAGTTTTCATTGCCCATTTATCTACCTGGATATCTAGACCCAAGTGTTTGTTCATCTGGGGACAAATGTATCCATTCTTAGTACAGAAATAGCTAAAATTACATATAAGTGAAAAGATGAAAACTACTCTAATCCATAACATACCTAGACATAATGATTGATAGTATATGTTCTTTTAAAAAAGATCCAAGCACCCTGTACAGTCTGTTATTACAGCTTTTTTTTAAGCAGTGTATTGTGAATAACTTTCTATGTTAATACACATATTTCCTGAATATCATTTTTAATAGTTAACGTAGGAGTTTGTTGTGTGTTTGTACATACATTGTTTAACCCGTTTTCTATTGGATATTTAGGTGGTTTCTATTTCTTTACCACTATAAATAGCACTATAGAAAATAAACATTCTTAGCCAGGCGTGGTGACTCACACCTGTAATCCCAGCACTTTGGGAGGTCGAGGCGGGCAAATCACAAGGTTAGGAGTTCGAGACCAGCCTGGCCAATATGGTAAAACCCTGTCTCTACTAAAAATACAAAAATTAGCCAGGCGTGGTGGTAGGCACCTGTAGTCCCAGCTACCTGGGAGACTGAGGCAGGAGAATTGCTTGAACCCAGGAGGTGGAGGTTGCAGTGAGCTGAGATCACACCACTGTACTCCAGCCTGGGCAACAGAGCGAGACTCCGTCTCAAAAAAAAAAAAAAGAAGAATATTCTTAGTAGCAAAATGATTTTATACTACCTTAATTTTATGTGTGTTTTAAGTGTTTATTGGCCACTGCATTAAAACCCTGCTTACGACATTTCTCCCTTCTAAATGCAGGGAACTGTTTGTGTTTATTAAATAATGTAAATAAAATGATTTATCACTGAATATTTAGACTGACTCTTGCTGTCTTTTTTTTATTTTTATTTTTTTTTATTTTTTTTTTATTTTTAGTAGAGACAGGGTTTTGCCATGTTGCAAAGGCTGGTCTCGAACTACTAAGTTCAGGCAGTCCTCCTTTGGCCTCCCAAAGTGCTAGGATTACAGGCATGAGCCACTGCACCCAGCCTGAATATTTTGACTCTCATATAATAACGTTCGTTTTGAAAATGTATTTAAGTGAAATATTAAATGTAAGTACATCTTTTCTAACTAACTGAGCAAATGTAATTAAACTCTTTAATCTTAGAGTATATGTGGTCCAAAAAAACCTTTAAAATTCAGGCGGCCAAACCTGAGTCTAGATAAATTATCAACTGTGTAGAATAGAGTTTAATTGGAATTATCAACATTTTCATTTTTATTTTGATCTCATGCATAGTAACAGAATTTTTTTTAAGTTAACCATTTAAATTACACTGTTTTTGAAGTGGTAGTGCACTTTAGACCTTTTGCGTTAGTAGATTTAAAACTGTAACCCAAATCTTTAAATTTTGTTCTAAAGGAGGAATTTTACCAGATTTTTAAAAAATTTTATTAGTCTATAATAAATGTTACTTTAATTTTTTAGTAAAATTAAAGTATGGCACTTAGAAGTCCATTGTGCAGAATTTTTTTCCTTAATTTTTATTACGAAATCTTTCAAATGTACACAAAAGGAGGCTATCGTGATAATGAATGCCCAGGTATGACTACGTAACTGCAGCCATTATCAGAACCTTGCCGAACTTGCTCCACAGGAAATGCTTTTTTACCCCTCGAAGTATTTTAGAGCAAATGCCAGGTGTAAATATACTTTATTTATTTATTTTTTTTAATAGCACTTTCTCCTCTCTGGTTTGGAAAATATATCATTTTTGGTAATATGACCATAAAACAGTGAGACGAAGACCACATAAAACTGCCCTAGATCTTGTTAAATAAATGTTGTAGACGTGAAATTTTGACCTACTCTTTAAGCAACCCAAGAACAAAAGGATATTCCCAAGAACCAAACAATATTTTATGATCAGATTTGGTATGTTGCCATTATTTTTAGCTTAGTTTAGTGAGCAAACTAAGCTCTAGGCTTCTTTATTTCTTATAGAAATCTCACAAGACATTTTTTTGTTCATTTTGTTTTTCATTAGGAAATCTGTTGAAACAGGCATTGACTATCTTATCCAGCCAGGCCTTAGGAACATTAACACATTTGGACGTTTTAGCAATTTGTTTTATAAATCATGGCTGCTGTCAAGGTTTTTGTTTGTTTGTTTGTTTTATTATTTTCTTTTGTTTTGTTGAGACAGGGGCTTGCTTTGTTGTCCATGCTAGAGAGCAGTGGCATAATCATGACTCGCTGCAGTCTCAATCTCCTGGGCCCAAGCGATCCTCCGGCCTCAGCTTCAGCCTCTTGAGTAGCTAGGACTATAGGCACGCACCACCACACCTAGCTAATTTGTTAACTTTTTGTAGAGAGGGGGACTTTTGGTGTTGCCCAGGCTGATCTTAACTCCTGGCCTCAAGGAGTCCTCCTGCCTAGACCTCCCAAAGGGCTGGGATTATAGGTGGGAGCCACCGCGGCCAGCCTGTTTCTTTCAACTAATGGTCTTAAGTATCTAAGGTGGATCATTATTTTCCATTATCTGAAGTAGAACTAAAATTTATGGGATACTGATGCTTGCTCAGGAAAAGGAAGGGTAGATTTGCAAGAGATCGGTAAGGCTTGTTTTTCTTACATCATATGTCTTGATTCTGGCTTTATATCTTCTCCAATATCCAGTTCTTGGCAGGCCCCCTTTTTTAATACATCATAAATGTAGCAAAGTTTGGAACATCAAACACTGACAGCCACACAAAAAGGGCGATGATAGCTTTTAAATACTGTAAACAACAGTAAGATTTTTAAGTGCTGTACTGGTTATAATCAGAACCTAATGTTTATTAATTTCTGCTAAGAAATGTAAGAAATATGAAAAATCTGTGTCTCTTCAAAAAGTGTTAAAAACCTATCTAAATTAGGCTAAATCTTCAATGAAAGCATAAAATAATTCTAAAGTAAAACAGAATTGTTGCTTGTTAATGGCTTTAATCAAGGCAGATGCTGCATTGGGTAAAAGCAGCTCACTTTATGAACTTGGAAATTTTTCTTTGGAGTTATAAACTCATTTTTTTTTTCTTTGAGGTGGGTGGTTGGGTTCATAACTTTAACATGGATCAAGTCTCATTGTTCATTGGTCAAATAATAGCAATAAAGTAGAAGCCCTCATGATACCCTCCAAGCATTCTGCTGAGGTGCAACATCTTATTTTAGCATGTGTTACCCAGGCCTTCTAAAAAATGTATTTAAAAATATATATATTTAGTGCTGACTTTTTTTTCTTTTTTTAACTGTTTTAATCAAAAGGCTATGAAAAGGTTGGACATTTGAGGGGAAAGTTTCTGAGAAACTGGAATATTTATTTTTAAAGTCTTTTCATCCATCTTCACATTGATGGAGTGTTTATTTAGATACTACTCTGTCTAAAAGCATAGCTGATTTATTTCAAACAAGGCCCCACAAAGACAGTATTTTAGGAAGCATATTGTAAAGATAGGGAGTAAACTATTCAAGGGAGCAGTAGAACTCTTGAACTCATCACTTCCTACACGAAAGTGCATTATTAGCACTCTATTTGCAGTTCAGATTGAATGTATAATATTGGCAGTGTCTTTGGTAACTTATGGTTATATTCATCCACGTATTACCATAGTCAGTGTGGAACTTCATTTAGCCTTTTTGTTTATTTTTTATTCTTTAGGTTCTGAAAGAACAGTACCTTGGCTACAGGAAAATGTTCTTGGGAGATGCTGTTGATGTGTTTGAAACAAGGCGAGCAGAAGCCAAGAAGTGGCAGAACACACCCAGAGTTACTACTGGACCCACCCCTTTCAGCACCATGCCAAACGCAGCAGCCGTTGCCATGGCTGCAACACTTACACAGCAGCAACAGCCTGCTACAGGTCTGAACGCATTCAAGTTATAGCTTCTTACTGTTCCAATGCAGAACATTTATGTGCGTTTTTATAAGTCTTCCATTTGTGTGAGCACTGAAGAAATTTATATGAGTAGCTGTTCCAATACAATCTAAAATTGTGATGGACACAATTATAAACATACCTGATAAAAAAGGCAGGGTAGTCTTAGCAATAATTATACATCAATTAGATACTGAATATTGTGAATTTACTTAATGTTATTTGCTGTATTGCTATAAATGCCCTTTAGAATATGGTGTTTCACTAGTGAATTACATTTAAGAATAACATTAGATTCTGAAATCATGACTGTACCATTTATTGTTTTAAAGTCAGAGATCATCCATCCTTACATTGAATTTTTCATATATGATACTGATAGATGGTGCATTCTCATTTTCCTCATACATAGCGATTACCCACATTCAGGATGAAGTATGCTTTTATTGACTGAAGTTATGTTGAAGATCAGTAGGCTTGTTTGTATGTATGTTGACTGTAAACAGAATACAGGCCCTCTAAACCAACTTTTGAAGAAGATACATGCTAGAATTGTACCTTTTCAAGGTGAACAGAACAGCAAGAGCCGGAAAAAGATGTTTTGAGATGTGGATTGCACATTAAGCACAGGAGAAAGATGTTTTGAGATGTAGATTACACATTAAGGAGCAACTGAGAAGTTGAACAGATGAAAATAATCGGTGACATGGAAAGCAGATTGTTTTATTCCTTGGTTTAGTTACACTTCTAATTAGAGAAACATTTTTGTGGTCATTCTACAGTGCTTTATTTGGTCCTGTGTCTATTGGAGGTTAATAATTATCTTAATCCTGCCATCCCTTTTGTCAAGTTTGAAGCTTGAGATGGAAAAATAGTCTTAATTGATATAGATTTTTTTGCTTTAATCATCATAAACTTCTTAGTAATGCTTATTACTCAATAGCATGTGTCTTTCTGAGAGTTCCATATAGTCCATTATAATACAAAAAAAATTAATACATATTTAGATTGCATTCAGGCTACCTATACTAGGGAAGCATTCTCTGGTTTTCACTATTGGCAGTTTAAAACATTGTTCTTCACATTTGGAGATGACAGAATTGACTTGCCATAAGTAAAGGGTTGATGATAGATTTATGTCAAATCCTCCATATTCCATGGCTGGACCCGTGTGAGTAGTGGCTCGCGTGAGCGCTGTCTGGTAGCTCTCTAACTGAGTGGAGTGTAGGATTGCATTCTCAAGTTACGGAGGGAAAAGGTCATTATGGGATTGATTCCTTTGAGGATTGATACTTCTTAAAAGGAATCAATCCCATAATTATGACCATCAGCTCTCATTATTACTTAACCAGTTAATCAAACCAACCATAGTACTAGTTTACTTTTTAGAGCCAGTATTAATCCTAAAGTAGATAAGTGTAGGTTTGGTTAAGTGCTCTTTAAACATAGTGAATTTCCATTCTATTAAATAAAACTTGAGAAATGTCAGTTATATAAAAAGTTATGTTGTAAGTGAATATATTCTATGGTAAATATCTAAACTTGAAGCAAGACCTCCTGTCAAGGGTTTGTGTGTGTGTGTGTGTGTGTGTGTTTAACTTTCTTATCTAGACAGTATTATTTTGAGAGATTCATAGGTTTTCCCTCATACATTTTGAGCTCGTGGACATATGGAGATGTGTGTTCATTCTCTAAATGAGTGCCTACTATGTGCTGGGCTTGGGAAATGCAAAGGTAGACAATATAGATTTGGTCTTTGTCCTCTGTGGTGGTTGAGAATATCAGCCTAATTTGGTGTATTCTTGAGCCTTTTGCTCATAGGCTTTAATTTTGCCTGTGACATTTGCCAGGCTTTGGGGAAATTGACTGCCTTCACTCTTCCCTGAAATTTTGAAGTCCACGTAAGGGCTTTCTAATCAGATAGCAGAAATTATAATTTATTAACCTAAACAACCTTACAGTGTTTTCGCTTTGAATTGTATGAATTCTTAGAACTGAGAAGCTAAACAATAGTGATAACAATTTTACATTATCTTTTCTTTCTCCTTTTGTTTCTCTAAAGGTCTCCCAGGCCTTCCCAGTCAAAATTTTAGTTATTTTAGTCATGTCACCATGATGTGAGATTTATGAGCTCTGTTAGATACATTTAGAAACGTCCCTATTTATTGAATGGTGTTTTGTACCCCGTAAGTTATCCCTTATGCTCTGTGACTTCTGTGAAATCTTTTAAGTGCCAGTAACAAATTTTAGACCATCTAGATGAAGGTAGAGAGAGCTTACACATTGTTTTTATACGTCACTGTTTATCTATACAAGATTTGAGTTATCAGAGGGATTTTGCTTTTATTTGCATATGAAATTTTTATTAACATGAATATGGGCACAGAGCAAATAGCTTCTTAGACTGCTGCCTTCTGAAGGTGGCTTCTGTATCTTTCTCAGAGGAGGAGTAATAGACTTAAATGACTTCTTTGTCTTTCTTCAGTTTTTTTTAAATGAAAAAATCTATATACTAGGGCTTAGGCACGCGTGATTTACAGTTATTTGTTCTGAAGGCTGCAGAGAATTAAAAATCCAGCAGGCTATTTGTGTACGAAATCATGAGCATCATTACGTGGATAACGTAGTTTCATGTTGGCAGAACTTGACACTTGTAGTGCTTCCCAAGCCTCCTGAAAAACTGAAGACATTTACATTAGGCTTTTCAGTATAATTTTAATTTAGGATAGGTTTTTTAGCAATGTACTGGGATTGAGTTTTGCTGTTGTGTTTTGACACTTTTAAGAGTTCTTGATGTTTACATAATAAGACTTTTCTTATGTGACTTAGCTGCTGTTTTAAGGAGAGCCAAGACGTTTTGTTAGGAATTCCTACTTTTTAGCTTAGTGTAGGTTTGGACATTTAAGGTGTAGTGTTAAATAGGAAACGTTAAGTATTTCATCTTAGTTTCTTGTGGTTTTGTGATTTTGTTGTATTTAATAACCAAAGGAACATTCCCCATTGAATCAGTAAGAGTAAAACTTTTCAAACTGGGGAAAAGGCATTTTAGGTTTTTTAAAGAAAAATTATTTTAAAATGTGACTTAGAAATAACCATACTAATTACATTAGGCATTTTGGGTGATCATGGAAAATTATAAAATATTTTTAGCACTTTAGTCCTTTTTCTGTTAATGCAGTTTTACTTTTAAGAAAGTAGAATTTACTCTGGAAAATATGAATTACAGTGCTAAACCTGGTTTTGTTGTGTGTGAATATATTATATGGTAACTTTTGTAAAATGTTACTCTACATGAAGATTTCACTTTGGCCAGTCATTGATATATATCACTACTAACTTAATTTTATTTATGGAAATAAGAACCTCTCATTGAATGACAGTTCAGATTTCAAAGCAGACTTCTTGAATTGTTTACGTAACTTTTGCCTGAAGGATTTAGACTCTGCTTTCTAATAGTGAAACTAATACATATGGTGGCCAGAGTGTAATATATGCTAGTACTTTGGCATGGGAGATATTTATCATGAGTTTTTACTATTAAAAAATGTTATACATTTGCCTACGAGTTTTTTAAATGATGTTGCCTTCAGAATTTGTGTGAAGGTACAAAACTAAAAATGTCATGTATCTGATGTGCAATGAAAAGTCTTGTCATCATTAGATAGTTCTTGATTATCTATATTATGAGTATTGATGATTAGAAAAATCTTATGTTCTGTTGCTCTTAACAATAGACCCACACACAACAAAAAGCATGCTATTTGAGTAACTCTTATGACTTACAAGGCTGAGGGCTGTGGTGTGCATTATTCTTTAGGGTCTTCCACCAGCAGTGCCTCCTCTTAACCTGTGACATACAAGTCTCTCAATGTTAAACTGGACATGTGTTTTTTTATGTTTTTTGTTAGGAATCAGAAAGTATAATAATATGCTTGGTTTCTTTTTCCTATAGTAACATTTTACAAAAGAGCTGCTAGGCAGGTATTTTATTCTCAAATTGATCTCAAACTGGATGTAAAATGTTAAATTATTTTTTTAATAGTAGTGTAAGAATTCTGGCTGCTATTAGTTATTGTTTATTTTCTGGGTAGAAGCTATTTGAAAAGTCCAGTTTCTGTCCCAGTGTAGCAAAATGTAGTTCCTCGGTTGTTTTTCTTTAAATGCTTTATAATTTTACACTACCTTTTTAATATACAAACCTCATTCTTCATTGGACAACTTGAAGGCTTTGATTTCTTTAAAAATTTAAATTTTAATGTGTGTATTACTTTGACAGTTCCCTCAACTTTGAGATGCACTGATCACTGTGCTTGAAAAAGACAAAACTGAAGATTGTACTATGAAGTTTATTGAATAATTTTCATAAATTATTTATCCAAATGAGAGATTTTTAGATTTTTGTATTCTGCTTAGTTTAAAAAAAAATAGTAGTTTAAAAGAGAGGCTAGTAAGTTTGATGCTATTCTTGCCAAACAAACTCAGCCAAAATCTTTAAAGTAACAAGTGGGAAAAGGATGACTAATCGTTCTGCTTCTGAGTACATTTTCCAAAACGTTGGAAAGAAACTTCTGAATTGAAATCTTGAATGTATTGAATCTGTCAAGGTACACAGCGGTGCCTTTGTAAATGTTCATTACCTTATTTAATCAGGTGATAAGTGGTGTAATGTAGCAGAGCTTAAGACTAGAACTCAATTATCACTTTTTGTGAACAAGTTGGAATTGTCATGTTACTGTGTAATTGATTTGCTTTACAATGAACAATAAATTTAATAAAATAAAACATTGTCTTGTTTTTTATCTACTTATTGTATATATCATTTATATTTCATATGAGAAATCATGCCTAGTTTTTTGGGTACTTACTCTTATGAAATAACATGATAGTTTTGCCATGTTAGTGTCAGTCTCTCTTCATCAGTTGAGACTTGACTCTAACACTAAGGAACTTGATTAAAAAAAATTAAAAACCGCTTACTGATTATACCAACTAGTTTTATCAGAACAAGTGAGGAGATCTAAAATAATTCTAGAAGTAAATCTAAAGGAACTATAATTTATGATACATTAAAGATTTCAAATTATTTAGTAGGTTAAACTAACATTCATCTTTCATTGCGGTAAGCCTCTTTTAATTGTCTAGTTCTGAACAGGTTAATTTTTTAAAAATCTTTTTTAATTTTTAGATATATCAATTTGGATAGTTAAGTTAGACTGGAGAGACATCCTGAAAACTAAGTTTTAACAAATGGAATCAGTTAAAAGTAATCACTGTTCATTTTAAAAATAATTTCATAAAGAATCTTTAATCTTGAAAGAGTAAGGCAAATTTGTTTTTTTTTCCCCCCCATTTTTTTTTTTTTATACCAGGGCCACAGCCATCTCTGGGAGTTAGTTTTGGAACGCCATTCGGCTCAGGCATTGGCACTGGCTTGCAATCAAGTGGCTTAGGTTCTTCAAACCTTGGAGGTACACTTTAACTTTTCTAATATTTCATTGAACTATTATATATTTGAATTGATACTAGCCTGTAAAAAAAAAATTTCTAAGAGGATCTGCTGCTGTTTTGGAAGTTAAGGTTCCATCTGGCAAAAACGATTCTCAAACATAATTATTGCTTTCTAATATTAGATTTAGTATCATTCCATCTTCTGTGAATAGTAAATATAAAGTATTAAAATTAAGAGGTAGGCATGTTCATGTTTTCAGAGCAATATGCTGACACATGAACTTGAGAATTCTTTAGTTTTAATCATCTTAATTAAAAATCTTAAAATTAATAGTCTTAATGTTAGTTTGGAGTCTGAACTACTTCTGGATGATATACATTCTCCTAATCAGTATCTTCTTTTTTCTGAAAATGAGTACTTAGGGAAATTATTATGAATTGAACAGCTAAACTCATGTCCATTTCTAAGCACATTTGGCAAATTTGCCTATATACATACTTGTTTACATAAGCAATTAAGCTTATTTTAATAATACTTTCATAAGTTTAGTAAGGTAAGTCCTCTGCAAAAACATCATGCTAAATACAAATACATTCACAATTCTTTGATATGGATAACTGAAAGTTGGTTGTATTTTCACAGGTACATTATAATGTAATGAGTAAGTTGCCCTTATTTCCACTAAAATATAAGACAGGAGACCTATAAGCTAGTATGGTTGTTTAATATAGACTGTTCTAAATTAGGAATTATTAGAATCATGGCAGATAGCATAATTCCTATAATCTAGAATTAATTTGCCATCACATTTCTTATTGTTAGAGGCAATGATGCTGTCACACTCAGTATTTTAGCTAAGCTATTGCAAAGTAACCGAAAAAGCATTTGAACTTTATTTATAGAGCACCTGGCTCTTAGGAGAGTGGAAACTAGTCTTCACGTACTGAGAATGTCATGACCTTTGTGTTAGAGGCAATGATGCTGTCACACTCAGTATTTTAGCTAAGCTATTGCAAAGTAACCGAAAAAGCATTTGAACTTTATTTATAGAGCACCTGGCTCTTAGGAGAGTGGAAACTAGTCTTCACGTACTGAGAATGTCATGACCTTTGTGTGATGAAAAATCCTTCCTTTTTTAAATGATTAAGATAGTATTGTTAAGAGAAAAACCATGATCTTCTCACCACCAATTTTTCACTGTTACACTGGCTGGTAGTATGGCAGGAATCTGCTGTTAAACTGAGTAGATTTAAAGTGTTTGACTATAGTTATGCAGTTTTTCAGTGGTACAGATTCTTAATTAACTAAAATTGGGAAAGAGCAGAGTAAAATAACTTTGTAGTATTTAGTGTGTACATTGTTGTGCATGTCATGCTTATTAATGTATTTAGTCCTTTATTTGTGAAATGAAATACCCCTAAAGTGGAAATGTTTGTAACTGACTAAAATCATACTTGAATGGTGGGTAAAATTTTCTAGCACATTTAAAAGAGAAAATACTAATACTTTCTTTTTTATGGCCTTGTTCTTTAAAAATTGGGTCACAAACATAGTCTAAATAGATGTAAACGTTTTATTTCAGAATTAGTCTGGTTCTTCTGAAAGTCTCATGCAAAGGAGTAAGCAGATTTCCTTAATAAGGCCATGTTTTTCAACACTGTATCTATTAGACCTCTGATGATTTTCGGTTGTACTTGTCCGTATCCTTTAACCTGTGTTTTATGTGCCATTGTATATTTTTCTATTACCCTTCCACTAGGATTTGGAACTAGCTCTGGTTTTGGATGCAGCACCACAGGGGCCTCCACATTTGGATTTGGAACAACAAATAAACCCTCAGGAAGTCTTAGTGCAGGTTTGTGTGTTTCTGCCTGGATTTCAGGCAAATTTAAAGGTGTAAATTATTTAATTTAAAAGTATGTGTTGTTATTTCCAGTAACCCAAAAAGTTCCCTCCCTGATTCAGTTTTTACCCCCTGGATGAAGTATGCAAGCCTAACTAATCATTTTACTTTATCTCTCTCATAAACTAAAGGGCAGGTTTGTAAAATATTTCTAACAAGACTTCTTAGTTTGATTTAATAATTAATTATATCTTCTAATTAAGTAGAGATTCATTTGAACCCTAGTGACTAACTTCGTGGTTAAGTCATTTTCTTCATTATTGCAAAAAGGAACCCATCATTGTGAAAGTTTAACCAAGTTTCTTGTCATAATTCATCCTGGAGAATGATTTCTATTCCAGAGTCCCTCTGGTTTTGAGAATACCAAATCTTTATTATTAATTTAGTTCCTTGTTCATTTTTGAAATAGGTATAATTTTTTTGACTCTTCTTATGAGAAATTCCAAATTTCATCTACTTTTGCATTTATATTGGTAAATATGGCTTGTTTTAATGTGCAGTGCTTAGGGACAAATACCATATCTAATATAATGACATAATACTGTGAAAGATGTGTTTAAATTTAGAGAATTTAAAGGAAGTTCCACTTAATATAAGTAGTGTTTAAAATCAGCAGTTCCAGTGGAGGAAGATAATAATAGGATTCCATGTTATCAGGATTATAATCAAAATATTGTATTAGTTAACTAGGCAGTAGTACTACTAGATCTTAATTTTGCAAAAGCTCTTATAAAATCAAAACAGTGAGTACTGCTTTTTTGTTGTTCATTGTCTTGAATATTGTGGGTTGACGCTTTCCTGGAGTGCATGGGATAGCAAGGGTAGGTCCAGATATGTGAATGTCCCTCTTCTACATGTGGATAAAATGTTGTTGGGGCTAAGGAGGAAGGCACCTTGACATATTTAATTAACAGGAAAGTTTCTGGCAATTTGAAGTTTGTATAGATTGTAGTTATTTGTGCTAAGGTTTCTCTTTTGGCCTGCATCACTAAACTCTCTTCCAAGGTGCCACTTAGTTGTTAGCTAAATTTTCCTGTTAAAGTTTCATGTGAGAAATTTAGGGCTTTAAGATACTTGCATTTCTTACAGATTATGTATTCTTTTAGATAGAAATTTACTGCTCCTCCCTGTTTTTATATTTGATTTTGGAATTCAACTTCTGATATGAATATTTTTTTCCCTAAACATAAGGCTTTGGCAGCTCAAGTACATCTGGGTTTAACTTCAGCAATCCTGGCATCACGGCATCAGCTGGTTTGACTTTTGGGGTGTCCAATCCTGCCTCTGCAGGTTTTGGAACAGGAGGACAACTCCTTCAGTTGAAGAAACCTCCAGCTGGAAACAAAAGAGGAAAAAGATAAACATGGGTTGATGTGTTGAGAGAATCCATAACAGCACCGTTCATTCTATGAGTCTATTTTTCTAATGATGCAGTAATTAAATTGCATCCCAGGAGATTTATAAAATTTTGATATTTTTCCCTACTCTGGAATTTGAACTTTCTTCATGTTTGCCATACTGAACATCTTTTTTCTTGTGAATTTAAAGTCCAGTTGTGTTTCCTTTTTAGTTTGATTCTCAGTGTAAGAAATGTTCTCATTACATCAGTGATTGATAATGGTTAGAAACCATTAACCTAACACTATTTAACCTAGTGTTTTTGTTGATGAGGTTTACATTATGTGAATACATGCACATTTGTTTCTTATACAGATGGTGTGAACTCTAGGGCCTATACTAGAATCAATTTGTTCCTTGATAAAGGCCTTTTGAATTACACTGCAGGGCATCTTGTGAATATGTATGTAAATATATACAGAATAATACACACAGTTGTGTGTGCATATAGAATATATATTTACGCCGGGTATGGTGGCTCACGCCTGTAATCCCAGCACTTTGGGAGGCTGAGGCAGGTGGATCACCTGAGGTCAGGAGTTCGAGACCAGCCTGACTAACATGGTGAAACCCCATCTCTACTAAAAACACAAAAATTAGCCAGGCATAGTGGCAGGCGCCTATAATCCCAGCTACTCAGGAGGAGGCTGAGGCACAAGAATCGCTTGAACCCGGGAGGTGGAGGTTGCAGTGAGCTGAGATCGCACCACTGCACTCCAGCCTGGACAATAAGAGCAGAACTCTGTCTTCAAAAAAATGAAAATAAAATATATATTTACAGGCCTACAACTTTTGCCTCAGACTGTTCCCCTTTTCTAAGGGTATTCAAGTTTTCACCTTTAAAGCTTCATATCCTCAGTGCTTGTAGAATGATGAGCTAGAGGTACCAGGTCATTGCAGTTGTTTGCTTAAAGACTTACTGAAATGGTTACTGGCGTAAATACTTGGCCAACTCAACTTTATTGCCCCGGCCTTTTCCATTTTTGTTGCCACCTTAACCTGTAGCAGCCCCTCCAAATGAGGAATGCTGTAAGACTCATCAAACAGATTTTAACAATTTTATTATCCTGTGTGTCCTTATTTGCTTCTGTGAGATGTTTTTTTCTTACCTGAGATGAACTTTCAGGAGCATATTTGAACTCCAGACTGGTGTTCTGGGGCAAAGAGCTATTAGCCAAACTGATTCTATGCAGGTGAAGGATGCACTAAAGTTCTCACTTTAGTGAGACCTTTTCTAGCTATTCCAATACAGAGTTCTTTCTTATAGGGCTATTGATATTGACACCAAATGGAGTGGCTTCTCAGCCTCTTAATGTCTTAAGTAAGTGCTTAATTTGGAATAGAGAAACCAGTATATTTTAAACAAGAAAATTATTCTTTGTAGCAACTGTAAATTCTCCCATTATAACAGTGAACAGAGCTCCAGGTAATAATGCATAGGCATGTCAGGTTGCATCTGTGTATTTGACTACATTAGTATTAGTATTAGTGACGTCAGGTGGATATAAAAGAAAACCCTTGGAAAGAGAACTGCCTTAGCCATGATTTCAGAGAGAAACCATTAGTAGACCTATTTATGATTCAGTTACAGTTTTCAGATAGGATGTGAACATGGAATTTCATTGAAAATAGTTTAATTTTTTATATAAAAGGTTTTGTATATAATGTGTGTCAGTGACTATTTTCAAAATCATTTTCATCAAGACACCTTTTTTCTAAAATAGGCATTGCATACACGCACATGTACGTGCTCACGCACACACATTTTTTGTATAATGTTGGGTTTGATTGTAAAAGTGTCAAATCTGTTTTATTTATCTGCATATAGCAGTGATTGGCTTTTTTGAATTGAAATTTTTGTGCATTGATGCATTGAAATAAGGAAAATTATTTATCTCTGAGCAGTAAGCTTATTTTTGCATATTTCTGTAATATTGCAATTCCCAGATCCAGATCGTGGGAAGTTAGGGAAAAGGTGTGATTTTGTGTTTTGAATTACTGTCAGAATTACATACACAATTACAATAAACTTTTTTTAAAAGACATTTCATTGTACTGCAAAAATCTGAATATTTATATT
The DNA here is from genome assembly GCF_000951045.1 of Mandrillus leucophaeus. Taxonomy (NCBI): domain Eukaryota; kingdom Metazoa; phylum Chordata; class Mammalia; order Primates; family Cercopithecidae; genus Mandrillus; species Mandrillus leucophaeus. Next base: position 2,154,156 of record NW_012106586.1, read on the forward strand.
TCTTGTTTTTTTCTTTATATATTTTGCATTTTAATATGTTGAGCCACTGGAAATTTGTAAGATTAATTTGTTATAGGAGTTTAAATGTGTTGTCATTGTCTCCATTGTCTTTGTCCAGAGCCTATTATTATGGAAACAATAAAATTTATTGTGTCAGTTGCTTTGATTCTTTATAGGTGTCAGTAGCTGTTCTTAATATGTAATTTTCTTATTATTGCTCTTTTCTTCTCCGGTTGGGTTTTAGTGTATTCCCTTCATTGGTTTATACATCTTGCTCTTTTTTAAACAGAAGAGTGAACATAAAAATGGTAAATTATTTCTCACTTGCTTTTGTCTTCTCAAAATGACAAAAACCGTGAACATTTTTAGTTACAAAGAAGAATATTGAGTAAAGGAAAAATCCCCTTGAACTTTGAGGCCCTAATTCCCTTCCATTTCCTAGTGTGCACTCTAATGGTTTGATATGTATCCTTGTAGACCCTTTTAAATGTGTCTTAAAGAGTATATAAATGTTACCTCTCTTTTCTTTTTCTTTTATATTCTCTCTGATTTTTTTTTTAAATCACATTTTATTCTCTTAGATCCCTCTTTTTACTTTTTTAAGAAATGGGTTAAAAAGTCTATGTTCTGGACTTGTTGTTCTTCCCTTCTATTGGTACATCATCAGCATTTTTCTGTGTCCATATAGATTTACTTTTTACATACTGTCCCATAGAATGGGTGTACAATGATCTGTTCCAACTATTCTGTTTTGTGTTTTTTTAGGAAATGTAATTCTTATTTTAAATTTTTTTATTTCCATAGGTTTTTGGGGAACAAGTGGTATTTGGTTACATGAGTAAATTCTTCAGTGGTGATTTGTGAGATTTTGGTGCACCCATCACCTGAGCAGTATACACCGAACCCAATTTGTAGCCTTTTACCCTTCACCCTCTTCCCACCCCTTCCCCTCTAAGTTCCCATAGTCCATTGTATCATTCTTAATGCCTTTGTATCCTCATGGCTTAGCTCCCACTTAGAGATTGGTTTTCCATTCCTGAGTTTCTTCTCTTAGAATAATAGTCTCCAATCCGATCCAGGCTGCGAATGCCATTAATTCTTTTTTTTTTTGAGATGGAGTTTCACTTTTGTCGTCCAGGCTGATGCCATCTCGTCTTACTGCGACCTCTGCCTCCTGGGTTCGAGCAGTTCTCCCTGAGCCTCCTGAGTAGCTGGGATTACAGGCATGATTACGCCTGGCTAAGTTTTGTATTTTTAGTAGAGATGGGGTTTTACCATGTTGGCCAGCCTGGTCTGGAACTCCAGACCTCAGGTGATCTGCCTGCCTCAGCCTCCCAAAGTGCTGAGGTTACAGGTGTGAGCCACCATGCCCAGTCAATTCATTCCGTTTAGTGGCTGTGTGGTGTTCCATCGTGTACACACACACACACACACAAACACCACACCAACTATTCTCTGTTGATGGATGGTTAGGTTCATTTGACTATTTCAGTTTCTTTAGGGTTGATCCTGGAAAGAAATTGCTGAAAAGTCATAAATTGTGTTTTTTAATGTCACATTGCCTTCCCAAAATGCTATACAAATATGTACTTCTACCAGCATGTATATCCATTTCCTAGTATTCTTTGTGATCCTAGTTAATTGTAATCCTAAGTCTGTGAGGTCAAACTTTTTAACGTGTACCAGCTATTTGTATGTGAGTGTAATTGCTTATTATGTCCTTTGACAATTTTTATACGAAATTAGGGTTTTTTCTTAATGATTTGGAGGACCTCTGTAGATAATAGGTATTAATATTTTTCCTGAGAGGTATGTCTAGTCAGCTGTGTTCAGAATCCTGCCTTGACCATGTGTGATCTTAAGCAAGTTACATAACCTTTCTAGAGTTCAGCTTTATCGTCTGGAAAATGAGGATAATATACATGGGTGGTTTGTATTAATAATCTAAAGCATTTGGGTAGTGTAAGCCCTGACACTTGAGAAGCATTAGCTGTTCCTGCACCAATACCCCACTGCATTAATCATTGTAGCCAGATGCTTTATTTGTATACCTGATAGGAAGCTGCTCTGTCTTACCCTTTTTGTTTGTTTTTGTGTGGGGAGGCTAATCTAGGACACTTAGTCTTTAAGATGAACTGTAGTCTGTACTTTATTGAGTTTGATTTTTCTTCAAAAAATTCTACTGAGATTTTTATTGGATTTACACAAAATAATATGTCCTGGGGGAAATTGACAACAATAAGCACAGCATGATATATGCATTTCTTGGGTCTTTTATTCTTTTAGCAAACTTTTTATTAGATTATTGTTTATTTTTACTAACCATCTTGAATTTATTTGAGTGCAAATTTTTATCCCGTAGTAGGTATGAGGTCATTTACATTATTACAACCAGTTAATTTACCTGTCCTTTCTGATGATCATATAGTAAATCCGAATTAGTGTCCTACCTTTTCTGTGAATAAAGCTGACTTTGCCACACTTTTTAAAGCACACACCAAGACAGGCTTGTTCAGTCACAGGATTCTGGGCCTTGCTAACATGAGCCAGTGTCCTGGGGAGTCTGAGCTGGCATACCTAACTTAAATCTCCTGCACAAAGTCCTGTTTGCCTCTTACATCACATTCCCATTTATTGGGTGCTTAGTCTGTCCTGGGTACCACTCTCGGCACTTTATATACTTGACCTTGTTTAGTCTGAATATTACCGTATAAAGCAGAAATACCCAATTTATAGATGAAGGAACTGAGGCTAACGTTAAGGAACTTATCTGAGGTCGCATAGCTAAGTCATAGGTCTGGGTTTTAAACCCAGCTCTGTTTAATTCCAAAGCACAGTATTTTACTGCCTGTCTCTGATACAGGAATAGCATGCTGATTTTCATGACTAACAAAGGCACTGAAGGTAATGTGATTACACAGTTCATATGGGGGAAACTACAAGTACGTAATAGACCAGATAGGGCAAAGTAAGGTAAGTACCTAGGTCTATGTGATTTAAAAAGAGAGGGAATAGTATCTGTGGTGTAAAGAGTGTTATAAAGAAGCAAGAGCTGGACTTGTGCAGTCCATCTTTGACCTTTTCCTGCTGGTTCCCTATGAAGAGGTTATGGTCCAGCAGCTGGACCATGGGGGCGGTGGGGGGTTATGTCCACCTTGGAAAAGGTAAGCAGAGCAATGTTGACTATTTGAATTTTATGAACTGTCAGAAGTTTAACAGGAAAACCTTTCCTGGAAGGCTTGTATGACTCCCCCTCACATTCCCAGACCAAGTGAGACTTGCTGGTGCGGATAAACTTCAACAGGCCCTTTAGAAAAAGCTCAAGAGAACCTGGCCGGGCACGGGGGCTCACGCCTGGAATCCCAGCACTCTGGGAGGCCGAGGCGGGCGGATCACGAGGTCAGGAGATCGAGACTATCCTGGCTAACACGGTGAAACCCTGTCTCTACTAAAAATAGAAAAAAATTTAGCCCAGCGTGGTGGCGGTGCCTGTGGTCCCAGCTACTCGGGAGGCTGAGGCAGGAGAATGGCGGGAACCCGGGAGGCGGAGCTTGCAGTGAGCTGAGATCCGGCCACTGCACTCCAGCCTGGGCGACAGAGCGAGACTCCATCTCAAAAAAAAAAAAAAAAAAAAACTCAAGAGAACCATGGAAACAGGCAAGAATGAGAGACGGCAACATTCATAGGAGAGAGTAGGGATTAATGGAAAAATTGATTGTGGCCCAGAATGGTTTTTGCCTTTTTCACATTCATTCAATAGAACGCATTTGTTTTTTCTACCTAGTCTGTCAGCTAATAGAAACAAAAAACCTGCCAGGCTCACAAAGGTTTCATTGCTGACAAGTGTGCTGCGGAATTAACTTGGGGAGAACTTTCTTGTCATCACCACCCCTCTTTTAATCCCCCTGGTAGCAAGTCAGTTTAATTCAGTAAACATTACTTAATAATTTGTGTGCTCCACTGCTGGGAATTTAGGAATACAAATATGGGTAGGATATTGTCTATACTCGATAATAGCTAACAGTGCTAAGTAGGGGCCAGGATCTACTCTTATGAGTTGCCATACATTAACTCATTTAGTCCTCAGTCCTGTGAGCTGGGTACTGTTGTTCCTTTTTTTTTTTTTTTTTTTACAGGTGAGAAAATAGGCACAGTTGTTAAATAATAGTCACCACTCAACTAGCAAGCGAATGGGCCAGAATTCAAACCCAGGCAGTCTATGCACAGTCTATGCAGGCTTTTAACTTTACATAAATTGATATAAAGTGGGCTTTCTTAAGTTATAAGGATACAAGAAAAATTCTCGAGTGTATGAGGAGATTAATTTGGCCCGAGGGAATCAAGAAAATACGTGGCTTTGAGGAATAAGTATGAATATGGTTTATATTTTGTGAAGTATTTACAAGTTTAAAGAACCATGTATTTAATTTAAAATGTTAAATTTGAACAACATAAAGGGGTTTAAAATAAAAAGCAACTAATACTTCACCCTCCAGAGGAAGTTTGTATCCCTTATCTCAAATGCTTGGGACAAGAAGTGTGTTTCAGATTTTAGAAAAAAAAAAAAAAAAAAAA
>NW_012106586.1:2158930-2165962 GCF_000951045.1 Mandrillus leucophaeus
TTTTGTATTTTTAGTAGAGACAGGGTTTCACCATGTTGGCCAGGCTGGTCTCGAACTCCTGACCTCAAGTGATCCACCCGCCTCGGCCTCCCAAAATGCTGGGATTACAGACATGAACTACTACTCCCGACCTGGAATATTTTCATCTATATAATGACATCTTGGGGATGGGACCCAAGTTTAAACATGAAATTCATTTATGTTTTTTATACACATAGCCTGGGGGTAATGTTATACACTATTTTAAATCATGTTGTGTGTCAAATAAAGTATTGACTGACCCTTCACATGAGGTCAGATGTGGAATCTTCCATTTGTGGCTTCACGTTGGCACTCAAGTTTCAGATTTTGGAACATTTCAAGTTAGGGATTCTCAACCTGTATTTGCATTCCAGCTCAGGGGAAGAAGGAATGAGTGAAGAGAATACCTTTCCTTTCAGGAGTATGAGCCAGCAGTTGCATAGTTCTACTCATAGCACATTGGCCAGCACCTAGTCACATAGCTGCAAGTAGGTCTGGGGAATGTCTTTTGCTAGATGTCCTGCACTCAGCTAAAACCCATACTGCTAAGGAAGAAGGGGAGAATTTACCTAGGGTACAGGAAGCAAATCTCCGCAGGCTGCTGGGCCTCGGCTTGCCTCCTGAGCAGGGCTATAACCTCAATGTCTTTGTTAGCAACCACAGGTCTCAGTGCTCCATCGTTCTCACACCTTCACTTCATTTTTGGCTTCCAAGAATTTACTTTATTGCTAATTCAGCTATGCATTTAAAAGATGTTTTTAAAAATTGCCCTCATCATTTTCAGGTGTTTTGTAGTGGGGCTGTGTTTTAGGAGTCTACTCCATATACAGCTTTAAACAGAAGGCCTTATGAGTTAAAGTTCCACAATAGAGCTTGTTTTTGTAGATGTTTTTATAGGTGCATTAATAACAATTCTTTCAAATCATTGTTTACATCTTCTCTTAGCCAAATAAGGATTAATCTAAAGAACAATATTCTTTTTCTTTTAGTAACTTAACCAAAAACAATAATGTGCTACGCATTTGCTTCTTCAGGTGTCAAGAATTTCTACTCCTCTATACGGTGTTTTACTTGCAGTTGGTTTAGAATGAGAGATTCTTCCTTTTTAGATCCTGATAATACACATTTTGTGGATATCTATTATAATCCAACAAGGGAGTGGCTGGCAAGTCTTTCTCCCTTGGCTGAGAAGCAGTGCAGTCTGCACTGTCCACAGTGGTAACCACTGGCCATGTGTGGCTCCTGAGCACTGAAATATGGCAGGCGTGATTGAGGAACTGAACTTTTAACTTTAATTTTTATCAATTAAAATTTAAAAACTGACACACCATTCAAATATCAGGCAACATTTAAGTGTGTTTGGAAAAACTTGAGTACATGAGTCTACATTTTCAATAGTAAAATTTATAAAATCTAAATGCAAATTAAGTTTCAAAGGAAGTTTAGCATTCAAATTGAAAATTCTTTAGGTATAAAATTCACACTGGATTTTGAAGACAGTATGAAAGATGCAAAATACTTTGTTAAGGATTTGTATTGACATGTTGAAATATATTGAGTTAAATATATTTCAAAATGTTTGTTTACTTGTTTTAATGTGTTTAGTATAAAATGTATTATTATTATTATTATTATTTTTTTGAGATGGGGGGTCTTGTTACGTTGCCCAAGCTGGTCTTGAACTCCTGGGATCAAGTAATCTTTCCATCTTAACCTCCCAAGTAGCTAGGATTACAGGCGCACACCATCACACCTGGCTAGTATAAAATTTAAAGTTATATATGTGACTCGCATTATATTTCTGTTACACCATGCTGCTTTAGATGGTGCAGACCATGGTTCTGGGACCAAATATGGCTTATATGTCTAAAAGAGAAATACATTACAGATAATTTAATTTGCTTCTTTTTGCCTCTTACGTCGATTGTTAAAGCAGTTTCCTACTTGGTGTCCCTGCTTTCTTTTGTCTACCGTCGTTCATCATCAGAGTTCCTACAGTTATCTTCACGAACAGGATCCTGTCAAGCCCATACTCATGGGTACTCTTTATTTCAAACTCTTTCATAACATAAAAAGCCCCTCGGAGTCCGGCCTCTACTTTTACCAGTCCCTTCTGACACTGTCCCACACCAAGGCCATTCCCGAACACTATGCTCTTTCACACCAGGGGCTGTGTCCTTTGTGTGGAGTCAATGTTAGCCCTTCAGCATCATCTTTCCTCATCCTTCTCTAACTCCCCTGGACAAAGTTAGTTTGTACCTCTTCACTCTGGTTGGACTTTGGACCTTCTAATACAGGCTTACCTAGTATATTTGTATTATTTGGTGGTATCTTTGTCTCCCATATTAGGCTGTGTATTCCCAGGACAGGAGCCCTGTCTTGTTTTAGTTTGGGTTTGTTTTTGCTTTTACCGTTTAACTGGATTCTACTAATGTTTATTAATTAAATAATGCAGTGGCCCTCCCTGCTGATCGTTCTCCACATAGGCCTTGCAACCACGCTACTAGGGTTAGAATCTCAGCTTTATCACTTGGTGGCTCCAGTTAGGCAAGTTATTTAACATCTTTGTGCCTCGTTAGTAAAATGAAGATAAGAACCCATCTTATAGGTTGACTGTGAAGATTAAAATTGGTTAGCATATGTAAGGTGCTTAAATATGTTCCTGTAAGATGCAATAAGTATTAACTATTGTCATAATACAGTCTAAACGATTTTTCTCTTTCTCTCAGGCAACAAATCACAGGTTTTAACTGAATTTCGAAAACCCAGTGTTACAGAAACCAATGAAGTAGGAAGAAAAATCCAGTTCTGAGCAGTCCTTGAATCAACAAATATCTACCTTTAAGGAACTTCTAATTCTCATTTTGTAAATCCCATTATTTAAGAAAAGCACGTTAAATTTAGAGTAGATTTGGTCAAGATGTTTAGAATTAAGGAAATAAAACTTGCCCTTGGTGTTAAAGGACAATCTAATGGCTCGTATACCAGATCCTAGGAGTATTTAGAGGAACTGGGAAGCAGACCACTAATTCAATGTATAGAAGACATTGGTGGAAAACTCAGAGTAGGAAAAGTTGGTGCAAAATAAAATTGACCAAGTATAGTGAATTAAATACTTTTAAATTCCAATTATGCAACTCACTCTTTTGTTAAAAAAATAACATTTTATTGAGATATAATTCACATACCATTACAGTTCATCCATTTGAAGTAAAATTCAGTAGTTTTTAGTGTATTCACAAAGTTGTACAATATTATCACAGTCTAGTTTTAATTAAAAAAAATTTTTTCGAATTGCCTGAGCTCAGGAGTTCAAAACCAGCCTGGGCAACATGGCAAAACCCCGACTCTACTAAGAATACAAAACTTAGCCGGGTGTGGTGGCAGGTGCCTGTAATCCCCGTTACTTGGGAGGCTGAAGCACGAGAATCGCTTGAACCCAGAGACAGAGGTTGCAGTGAGTTGAGATTGTACCATTGCACTCAAGTTTGGGTGACAGAGCAAGACTCTGTCAAAAAAAAAAAAATTTTTTTTTTTAGAGATAGTCTCTTCACCCAGACTGGAGTGCAGTGGGGTGATCATAGCTCACTGCAACCTCCAACTCCTGGGCTCAAAAAGTCCTCCAGCATCTGCCTTCCAAGTAGCTGGAACTACAGGCACGTGCCACTATACCTGGTTAATTTTTTTTTTTTTTTTAGATAAGGTCTCTCTGTGTTGCCCAGGCTGGTCTTGAACTCCTGGCCTCTAATGATTCTCCCACTTTGACCTCCCAAGGGGCTGGCATTACAGGCACGAGCCACCATGCCTGGCCACAGTCTAGTTTTAGAACATTTTTTGTCACCTCCCCCTCCTCCAAAAAACAAACCCCATAAGAACATTTTGTTACTCCTTATTCCACCCTAAGCCCTAGGTAATCATTACTCTCTGCCTCTCTAGCATGTTCTGGATTAGTTTATATAAATGTGACCATCTTCTTTCACTTCACCCTAAGGTTTTCAAGGGCTATCCATGTTGTAGCATGTACGAGTAGTACTTCATTCCTTTCTATTGTCAAATAACTTTTTTTATTTTTTATTTTTTTGGAGATGGAGTCTCTGTCACCCAGGTTGGAGTGCAGTGGCGCGATCTCGGCTCACTGCAATCTCCGCCTCCTGGTTCAAGTAATTCTCCTGCCGCAGCCTCCTGAGTAGCTGGGACTACAGGCACACGCTGCCACACTTGGCTAGCTTTTTGTATTTTAGTAGAGACAGGTTTCATTGTGTTGCCCAGGCTGGTCTCAAACTCCTGAGCTCAGGCAATCCGCCCGCCTCAGCCTCCCAAAGTGCTAGGATTACAGGCATGAGCCACTGTGCCTAGCCTATTGTCAAATAATATTTGATTGTGTGGGTATAACACATTTTATTCATCCAAGCATCAGCTGATGAACATCTGTTTCCGTTTTTTGGCTATTGAGTATTACTACTATGAATACGCATGGAAAGATTTTTGTGTCAATGCATGATTCCAATTATCTTGGGGTATATACCTAGAAGCAGAGGTGCTGGGTCATATGGTAACTCTATATTTAATATTTTGAGGAACTGCCAAAGTTTTCCAAAGTTGCTGCACCATTTTACATTCTTACCGGCAATGTATGAGAGTTTCATATCCTTTATTGTCTGTCTTTTTTATTAATAGCCATCCCAGTGAGCATGAAGTAATAATATCTCATTGTGCTTTTGATTTGCATTTCCCTAATGACTAATGTTGAACATCTTTATTCACATGCTTATTGTCCATTTGCATATTATGCAACTCATTCTTATGTATACACCATTTCTAGGTTCATCTAATTAGCTAACAAATATTTGTGAGCAACTATTATGTGTCAGACATGTTTTTAAGTGTTGGAATAGGTAAGTGAACACATCAAACAAAAATTCCAGGCCAGGTGCAGTGGCTCACACCTGTAATCCCTGCACTTTGGGATGCCCAGGCTGGTGGATCACTTGAATTCAGGAGTTCAAGACCAGCCTGGGCAATGTGGTGAAAGCCTGTCTCTACACAAAATACAAAAATAAGCCGGAAGTGTTGGCGCTCACCTGTAGTCCCAGCTACCCGAGAGGGTGAGGTGGGAAGATCGCTTGAGTCTAGGAATTCGAGTCTGTGGTGAGCCAAGATCATACCCGTACACTTCAGCCTAGGTGACAAAGTGAGACCTTGTCTAAAAAACAAACAAACAAACAAACAAAAAAGACTTGCGCGGTGGCTCATGCCTGTAATCCCAGTACTTTGGGATGCAAGGCAGGTGGATCACAAGGTCAGGAGATCGAGACCATCTTGGCTAACATGGTGAAACCCCGTCTCTACTAAAAAATACAAGTGTTTATGTAGACAGATGCAGTAGCTCATGTCTGTAAGAACAACATTAAAGGACTTAATGTTACTTAATACTTAATACTGTTTGATTGGTAATGGTATCATTAATTTTGTTAATGTTCAGTGATCTATTTGTCTATTCATATGCCACGTACATGGGGGTCTAATACCATAGATGGTCTCGATCTCCTGACCTCGTGATCCACCCACCTCGGCCTCCCAAAGTGCTGGGATTCTAGGCGTGAGCCACCGCGCCCGGCCAAAGATGCATTTTTTTATCAGAAAATGTTTTGAGGGCCCAGAAGAGACAGGTAAAGAACCCTAACTGAAGCTACATTTAGTGTAGATTCTTACCAGCCTGCAGTTTTCAATGTAACTTGCCTGGCCTGGATGTTCTTAAGAAAATTAGAAGCAAAGGCTGGGTGTGGTGGCTCACGCCTGTAATTACAGCAGTTTGTGAGGCTGAGGCAGGTGGATCGCCTGAGGTCAGGAGTTCGAGACCAGCCTGGCCAACATAGTGAAACCCCTGTCTCTACTAAAAATACAAAAATTAACCGGGCGTGGTGGCAGGCGCCTGTAATCCCAGCTACTCGGGAGGCTGAGGAACGAGAATCGCTTGAACCCGGGCAGCAGAAGTTGCAGTGAGCCGAGATCGCGCCATTGCACTACAGCCTGGACAACAAAAGCAAAACTCCGTCTAAAAAAAAAAAAAAAAAAAAAGTAAAAGAAAATAAAATCAGAAGCAGAGGCCAGGCAGGAGGGGCTCAGGCCGCACTGCTGTCTTTGCTAGCACAGATTCTTCCTGCTGAACTCTGTACTCCTCCTTGTCAGTCCCTAATGTTAATTTAGGTTAAAAGAAATGTAATGATCGCATCAGTAAATGCAAGGTCAGACTTTCACCTGAACGGTTTTATTTTTGTTTTGTTCTGTTTTTGCTCCGAGGTCAGAATGTCACAGGCACGATAAAGATTTAGCTTTTTATCTTCATGGGATTGTGCCCAGAAAGATCAAGCACAGTCTAAACAGTATGCGATAAGTAAAAACAAAAAATAGATCAAGTGACCTTGGACAAGTCACCTTACCTCTCGATGGTTTGGTTTATGAAAGAAGGTGTGAGTGTGTGTCGATGGGTCTGTGCGTGTGCGTGTGTGTGTGTGTGTGTGCTCGCGGGAGGGTGCTGCTAAGGTTCCTTAGGGCTACCTGCAGCTTTAATACGCGTGGTTAGAATGCCGGGCAGGTTGTGTAGAGTGGGGGGCTGGAGACCCCCGACCTTCTTTAGTGCCAAGCCACACATCAGACACTTTGGAAATAACCCTTCCACGAAGACCCTGAACAGAGACCACCAGGCTGGGCACGGAAGAACAGAAATTGCGAAAAGAAAGGGGCAGGATGCGTCCTGGGGGATCACAGCGCCTCCACTTCCACATGACAAGTGACAGGCAGGTAAATAGGCAGCAGACGGGCAGAGACTCCAAGTCCCCCAGGGGCACCCCTCTCCTGCAAGAGCCCACGAAAGCACAGGCCCAGTCCCCCACCCCACCAAGCCCTCCCCATCGCCTTCCCCGACACCTAAAAGCCCCCCGTCCTGCGTAACACTGCGGATCCCTCCCAGCCTCCCGTCCGCTCCTCCTCCCGCGGGGCTCCGCTCAGGGC
>NW_012106586.1:2166442-2186896 GCF_000951045.1 Mandrillus leucophaeus
GCGGCGACGTACTGGCTCATAACCGTCCGTGCATACAACCACCTGGAGACGAACACACACATGCACACGCGCGCGCACACACACAGGTGCACACACACGTACACACGCACGCGTGCACACACACCCTGCCTGCAGGCGCCTGGGAGTTGGAACTCGAAACCTAAACCCAAAAACGCATATAACATCCCCGACCCTTCGCACTGTTAGAGGCCTGCGTTCTATGATTATAGAGCACATTTAGAAACCATGATGTCGTGCAGCTGGATGTTATGTGGCTATGACACTTGATAAGGGTACCTAGACCATTAGTTAATGCAGACGTAGAGAGGAGCCCCCAAAATGATTTCTTACCGTTTCAGGACTGCGGCAAATTTGCAGGCAGATCTTTGACATGAGGAAGGTAGAGGGTGTACAGTTTGGAGTTGGGGTCACTTGTCTTCGTGCTTTTTTATTTGTTTTGAGAAAATAGACGCATGAAAATAAGCGACTTCCGTATTTCTGTAGTTGAGTAACGTGAGAGGGAAGCAAGCTTATCAGGTAATTTAAGCCAGTGTTTGTTAAACTTGGGTAAAGTCAGGACACTTTCATATTCATTTTAAGGAGAATCCCAGCCTGAAGGGGTCACGGGGCGCAGGGTCAAGACTAAATAGCGGGGAAGAGACAGTGGGAGGGCGCAGGGATACAGGCGTGAGGTGGCGGCAGCCTGGGGAGACCTGGGGACACCCTCTGTACCTTCGCAGGTGGAGCCAAAGGCATTTGCTTGTGATTTGGATGTGGGGCTTCAGTATAATAAAAGAATTAAAGATGGCCCCAAGGGTGTTGGTCTGAGACACCGGAGGAATGCACCCCTTGCTGAGATGGGGAAGCTGCGGAGGACCAGGGTTCTCTTTTGCGGAGAGGGAAGGTGTGAAGAATTTGGTCTGAAATGCCTACCGCAGAGCCAAGTGGAGATGATTAGTAGAGAGCTGGGTTTATGAGTCTGGGGCTCCGGGGAGTGTGCAAGGTATCTGCATTCAAGAGTCGTCGGCAGGACCGGCTCCTAGAGTGTATACCCTGCAGCTGCTCAGAGTCTGGCTCTTTCAAGAGTAGGCACTTGCTTGGATGTTCTGCCCAATGTTGCTGTCTTGAAAGTCTTAATTTTTGAACAAGGGGCCCACATTTTCATTTCACACCAGCCCCTAAGAATTATGTGATCAGCTGTCAATATGTATAGATGTGACCTAGAAAAGAGGGGTCCTTGGATACAGTCCTGGGCACTCTAACATTTTGAGGTCAGGGAGATGAGGGACAACAGAAAGGGCCTGAGAGGATGGCCAGGGAGGTCCCTGGAAACCCAGAGGGGGTGCTCTGAAACTCAGTGAGGAGATGTTCAGGGAGGGGTGGGGTGCACCCGTGTCCAGTGCTGCTGAGCTCAGTGAAGATGAGACTGGAGAACTGTCGTGTCAGTGGAGGTCACTGGTGATCTTGAAGAGAGCTGTTAACCTATCATTGTGAGGAACAGTGCCTGATAGAGCAGGTGTAAGAGAGTAACAGGACAGGAACTGGAAACAGCAAGTCCAGAAAACTCTTTTGGGTGAATATTGCAGAAAAGGCGGGGAGAAGCAGATCGACAGGTAGCTGGGGGAAGATGTGAGTTCAAGAGAGGTCACTTTGTTCTGATACTGTCCTGTAGTCTGACGGCGTGAACATCAACGCAGGGAGCTTTTAGGGAGCAAGGGGGAAGGCAGTGATCTGAGAGTAACCATGGGGAGCAGGGTCCTCCTGGCACAGCAGTTAAGGCAAGAAGTTTCAGGAATAGTCAGAGGGGTCGGGTTGTGGGGGATCTTGCTGATGACAGGCTGAAAGTTCCAGGAGACAGAGTGGAGGCTCTGAGGTTGGGTCTGTTTAGGGTATTTGCATAATGTATGGGGAAGAAAGAGGATCTGCATAGTGTGGGCTCCTGGGGACACTGATGGAAACAGGGGCAAAGGGCCTGACAGTCGTGTACTCCCATAAAAATACTAAACAAAGATGTGTGATTTTTAATGAAGTCTGCTACTTTTCATTTTTTAAAAATAAACTAATGATGAGAGGATTGCAGGTCATAGTCAGCCTCAAGATTATATGCTGAGCTGTATATTCTTTTTAAAAATAATTCTGGAATATTTTCTTGTCTGAACCATCTTTGATTCTGCACACTCAATTGCACTTTGATCAGTTTTACCTTTCCCCAAATATCTGCTTGGTGCCAGTGTGTCTCATTTTGCCAAATGATGAAAATCCAAAGATTTGTGACCATGGGGATCCTCCTGCCCTTATAGTGCTTATAGTCTGCTCAGGGTGGGGCCCCTTGGAATGGAAACAAAGTCAGTGACAAATATGTATCAGTGCCTTCTATGTGCCAGGCATGGTTCTAGGTGCTAGAGACAGAGCAGTGAATACAGCAGTGTGTCTCATGGAGCTTATGGTCTAGGCAGTGATTACAATGTACGTGGGAAGAGCTCTCAACTCTCTGCTCTCACCTTGACCCAGATGAGTAAGGAAATGAACTGTGTGCATGTGAATATGGGTGTCGGGGTTGTGGGAGGGGAGCAGTGGGGACAGAAAGGAAGGAAGTTATTCTCTGTGGACGACAGCATCCGTGCTGTCTAGGGCAGAAGCTCTTCCCTATCTTACTGAATTTCTGGACTTCATGAAAGAACAGGCAGGCAGGAAGTGCACAGACCAAATGCAGAACCCAGAGAACTACAGATATTCCTTTTTTTTTTTTTTTGAGTCTGTCGCCAGGCTGGAGTGCAGTGGTGTGATCTTAGCTCACTGCAACCTCTGCCTCCCGGGTTCAAGCAATTCTGCTGCCTCAGCCCTCAGAGTAGCTGGGACTACAGGCACGCGCCACCTTACCCAGCTAAGTTTTGTATTTTTAGTACAGACGGGGTTTCACCATGTTGGCTAGGATGATCTCGATCTCTTAACCTTGTTATTCACCCACCTCGGCCTCCCAAAGTGCTGGGATTACAGGCATGAGCCACCGCCCCCAATCAGGGCTACAAATCTTCTAGAAACTGCCCCTGGAGCCCTCCTCTAAATTCCACGCCCAATTCACCCTGCCCTCTGCTGGTCATCAAAGATGTTTTTTAATGTATGTTTGCTGTTTTTGCCAGAACAACTTGCCTTGAATTTCAAGGAGGAGAATCAGGGCAGCTGAAAATACAAGCAGAGCTAATGTGAGAATGTAATAGCTGGAGGATGTCTCAGAGATGGTCTAAATGAAAAAAACAATTCAGAGAAATTCCTTACTTGCTGCGTAATTTCTGTCAGGACCAGCTACTTAGCAAGTCCAATGTGGTTCTTATTGTCCACCTGCCTAGTTCAATATCAGATCTAAATGGAACAGGATACTCTCATTGATTCTATATTGTTTTCTCTTCCTTGACAGGAAATAAAGATAATATTCTAATTTCTCCTGCTCCCATTCCCTGTACTACCCTGTGTGTGCTCAGTAATTACAGATGTTACTCATCTCTGTCATGGGCAGCTTTTGAACTTGGTCTAATGGTCTAGATTCTGTTTGGAAGTTTCTTAAGGGCAGTATATCTAGGGGTTAAAACCCCAGACTTTAGGGTTAAAGAGAATTCAGGTTTTTTTTTGAAACGGAGTCTTGCTCTGTCGCCCAGGCTGGAGTGCAGTGGTGTGATCTTGGCTCACTGCAAGCTCTGCCTCCTGGGTTCACGCCATTCTCCTGCCTCAGTCTCCCGAGTAGCTGGGACTACAGGTGCCTGCCATCACGCCAGGCTAATTTTTTTTTTTTTTTTTTTATTTTTAATAGAGATGGGGTTTCACCATGTTAGCCAGGATGGTCTCGATCTCCTGACCTCATGATCCGCCCACATCAGCCTCCCAAAGTGCTGTGATTACAGGCATGAGCCACGGTACCCTGCCTGAATTCAGGTTTTAACACTGTCATTTCTACCTATATGACATTCAAAAGGTTCATTTACTTCTGTTACAGATAAAAATAAGAGTTTGCACTTCGTGGGTGGTTGGTAGTGGTCTGCGGGTATGTGCATGTAAGTGCATGCATTAATTGACACATAATCAAGATGATATCGACAGCATGTCAGATTTCTCCCATGCTGCCCATCGTCATCTAAGGCAAAGTCCTCCATCTAGGCATTTATCCTATGTAATAGAAGAATTGGCAAAAACTTCCTTTATTATTTTCCCCTCTAAATCTAATGATGGAGGCCTAACTAGGAGAGGACTGCATAGTCATCACAGGAGAATTGAAATGTTCTGTTCCTGTGATTATCCAGGTGTAAATGGTTACAGAAATAAGCGCTTACTCACCAGGAGCTCTGAATCTGGATAGAGTGTTGTTCATCGTCTAGGGGCTCTGAAGGTCATCACCTTCTGTTGAAAGGAGTGCTGCCTACAAGGCTGTCTTCTACCCCACACGTGACCAATAAGCACCTCTGTGGATGCCTTCTGTTGTCCAATAATTGGTTTTACATTTACAACGGATACGTTATCTTAAAACCCCCCCAGACAGAGGTGCCAGCTAGGCAATGGACTATTTTAGAGTTGTTTTCGAAAAAGTTTTTAAGCATTTATGAGAGGAAGTGTATACAGTGCCTCTAAAGAAGGGTCTCTATTCTTCCTCCTTGGATCTTTACATTTACTAAATATAACTTCTGGTCAATACCACACTGGATACAAGATGTTATTTACATCCA
Organism: Mandrillus leucophaeus; assembly: GCF_000951045.1. Taxonomy (NCBI): domain Eukaryota; kingdom Metazoa; phylum Chordata; class Mammalia; order Primates; family Cercopithecidae; genus Mandrillus; species Mandrillus leucophaeus. Next base: position 2,171,155 of record NW_012106586.1, read on the forward strand.
CTTAGGCTGGGAAAAGTGCTCAGCACAAATGTTAACAACCATTAAGAAGGGCTAAAAATAAAAAAGTGATCTCACCCATGCCCTGGGAGTCTCTCCCCATCATCATCAAGGGCAAACACAGAAACAGGACCGACTCTAGGAAAGGAGAGAGCCCTTCCAGGAATAGAGTGAGGAGTGGGGACCTGTCACACCCCAGTGGCTTCCTGGGTCTGCCTGCACAGATGTGTCGTAAAAGTACCTGGATGGGCTGGGCACAGTGTCTCATGTCTGCGTTCCCAGCACTTTGGGAGGCCGAGACAGGTGGATCTTTTGAAGTCAGGAGTTCAAGACCAGCCTGGCCGACATGGTGAAACCCTAAAAGTATAAAAATTAGCCAGGTGGTTGTGGTGCGCGCCTGTAATCCCTGTAACTCAGCAGGCTGAGGCAGGAGAATCACTTGAGTCTGTGAGGGGGAGGCTGTGGTGAGCCAAGATTGCACCACTGCACTCCAGTGTGGGCGACAGAGTGAGACCCTGTCTCTAACAAAACAAAACAAAACAAAACAGTACTTGAATGACCAAGCCTGGTGGCTCACATGTGTAATGTCAGCACTTTGGGAGGTCCAGGTGGGAGGTTCATTTGAGGCCAGGAGTTCAAGACCAGCCTGTACAACATAGTGAGACCCCATCTCTACAAAACATTTATAAATAGCCAGGCATCGTGGCACATGCCTGTAGTCCCAGCTGCTTGAGAGACTGAGGTGGAAGGATCACTTGAGCCCAGGAATTCGAGGCTGCAATGAGCTACTGCACCACCTTATTCCAGCCTGGACAACAGAGCAAGACCCTTTCTCTAAAGAAAAAAAAGAGCACATGAATGATGCTGGTCACTCCCCAATATTACCACTGGGCCCAATATTACCACTGATACGTGTGCGCGTGTTTGTGTGAACAGGTCTCTTGCTCTGATGCTTCATTTCTTCCCTCCCGCCCTGTCCCTGTTAAGCTTGTCATATAATATTTCATCATATTTCATGCTACAAAGTGATCTAATCCTCATCCTGTTTTTTTCCCGGAGTTTTACATGTTTTTTTTTTTTTTTTTTTTTGGTGATCATTAGTTTATAAATACTGCCCATTTTGCTTTCCATCATGATCATTCCCAGGTGAGTGTAGAAAAAGCTGCATTCAGGAATATGGTAAAATGTTACAGGAAGATTTATGCCATTTTGATTGGTTTGCTTCAGGTTGCCTGAATTTTTAATCCCCTCTTCTTGTCACAGAGAAGAGAACTTTGTTATTTTTGGCTTTCACTGGAGATCTCACTTCAGAGTTGGTTAGTATGGGTTTCTGCTTTCCAAGCTGACATGTTTTTTTTCTTTTTAGCATCTGTTCCATATACAGGGTGAATAGCTACAGGGTTCCAAAATTGCGCGTGAAGCAGCTCCTCCACATATTCCTCACTAGCCCGCATAACTGACAGCACTTGGCTGTCTCCGTCCCTGCTGTCCTAGCTCCGTCCCTGCTGTCCTAGCTCTGTCCCTGCTGTCCTAGCTACTCTGTAGCTCTGCCCACCTGATACTGCGCCAGTGAGGGCAGGCAGTGCTGTTGGGAAGAGAGCAAAGGAAGTGAGTCTGGTGGTGTGAGAATAAAGATAATAAAGGTAATTACAAATACGTCTTTAGTGTTTTTCACATATTTTTCTTACTGGTCTTCACACCATCCCTCTGAGAAATATATTATTATAGCTTCCCATTTAAAAATTCTATATACCTATTTATATACTTTTCTTTTTAAGTAAAGGCAGGAGAGAAGAAATACTCCAGATAGAAGAAATGTGTTTTTCCTTTTCCCCTCTTTTGCAGAGAATGTTAAGGCAGGCTCGTTACTTTTGATTCAGAGGTTTTGCATTCGGAACTAAGTGTTCCTGTCTTGTGTAATCTTTTGCCAAATCATCAGCAATGTACATTTCACACATTGCAGGGAAGCATTCGGGTGCTCCTTCTCCCTTTTCTATCTCTAGAGACACTGTGTAAGCCAGACGCGGCACCGAGGATCCCAGGATTACTGTAAATATTTTAAGCACATTACAGAGACTGATTATGTAGGAAACTAGGGTAAGCGAACTACTCCACGGAATGAGTGAGTACTTCTCTGTGCTGACATTTGCAATCTCATTCCAGATGTTTAGTTCAAAGACAGTTGCTTTTTTCAAGGTCATGATATGTGAGTATTGGGGAGCAGTTCATTCATATTCAAAGGAGAGAACAGTGGCCTGGCTGATAATATATTCAGTCACTGCGCCATGGGATCAGGCCTCTTATCAGCTATTTTTAGCCACATAATGATTATCCTTATTTAAGTCTCTTCCATTTTCTTTTTATTGTCTTTATTCTAATGCATCAAGGAAACATAACATTGGTTTTAAAACTGCGGAATTTCTGTGTTTAACCCTCAAAGCAGTGGTTACTGTATATGTAGCAAACAAACTAAGGGGTCTTCTGGGACTCGGCGGAGCGGGCCCTGCTAAACGTGTAAGATAGTGTGCTGTTTCTGCGGCGTCCCCCGCCCCAGCCTGCCATGTCCCCAAGTTAGTCTGCTGTCCATTTGTGCTGGAGAGAATAACAGAAACACACAGTCTTTCTGGATCCACTCTAAGTTCATTTTCCTGTTGCCCCTTCCTGAAGCTTGGAAATACATTCATTCAACTCGATTGAACTCTTCTAGTGTCTGATTTTCTGGTGTTAGAGTTTGGGCAGATTTTCCGGAAGGGAAGACACCAGTGTGGGCAGGCAACTGAATAGGTTTCTCGGCTGGATGCAAACACAGGGATGAGTGAAGATTGTAAATGAAATGCACAGTTAGGGCCTGTTATAAGACTCCAGGTGCAAAATAATGGGACCTGAACCTGGGCGGCATCAGAGAGAAGTGCAAGTGATAATGGAAAACAGCTGGGTTGCAATCAAGCCGTACAAAGGGAAGCGAGGGAGATGAGAGATGAGGGAGGAGCTCTCCCTGGTCTTGGGCAAGTAGAATCGTTGAGCTTGTACCTTGCTTGTCTAATATTTGTCCTTTAGAGAGCCCCGAGAGACTTCGTACAGAGCAGGCAATACTGTGTAGAGTCAGATTATTAAAGTTGAAGGTGACTTTGCAGATCTTTGCTGTGCAGTAGAGTGGCCACTAGCTGCGTGTGGCTGAAGAAATGGTGAGTCACGATTGAGCTGGGCTGTAACGGTAAAATATGCACTGGATTTCTGAGACTTAGTATGAAAAAGGAAAATGGAACAGTTCATTCACCATGTTTTCTGTTTATTATATATCGAAATAATATTTTGGATATGTGAGGTTAAATAAAATATATTATTAAAATTATTTCATGTATTTCCTTTTACTTTTTTAGTGCAGCTGCTAGAAAGTTTAAAATTGTATATGTGGTCTGCATTATAATTCTATTGGTGAACAAATTATAGATCATCTAGTCCAAATACTTTAATTGATTATTTATGGAATTGCAGACTTTCAGAAATAAAATTATCTGACAGTCAACACCCCCGTTGCTTCACAGGGAAACCAAGGTCATGAAAGGTGACGATCCAGGGACTTGTCTGATCTTCCAACGATAGTACCAGTGTGAAAGAACTAAAGCCATGTCTTTGGATTCTCCAAGTATTAAAAAAAAATTGTTTTTCTTCCCTGCCCCCTCCCTCCAGCATTTTTTTTTCAGGGTTATTTATCTTCCTCTTGAGTGAATGTCTCCCTCAGGCACACTCTGAGATATCCACCTTAAGTTAATTTTGAAAATGAACTGGGTCATGGCACTAGGAAATACTATTATATTTCTTTGAACCTAATCTCTAATAGAATCTGTTTGCCTGAGTCTTTTAGTATTGTCTGATATTATCAGTCAGTATTTATGGAGAGGATCTTCAACACACTCCTCACTCCGAAAGTGAGATTTATGGTTAATCTCACTTTTGACTGCATGACAAATCTTAATACCCTACACAACAACCTTCTTTAAGACCAGTGGGCATCTCAGCAGCACTTTTTTCTTCTCAGAGACCAGTCATTGATTGGAGTAGAGCACCTTTTAAAGCAACACATTTAAAAATGTGTTCCCGTTAGTGCACATTTTCTCCATAACACATTACTTTCTCCAATGTCGGAAAAATGGAGAAAGTAAATACAAAAGAGAAAAAGTCTGAATAGATAATGTTCAAATACCATTAGGTTGTGAGTGGCTCTGAGTCCTGCTAGGAAGACAAAGGTAGGTTTTATTACCAGGGGCTGCTGCTGGACTTTTAAAATTGTTCAAGACCGAGTTTTTAGGCCTTTCTTTTAAACTACATTGATGAAATTATGGGCTGTGATAATAAACACAGTGCTGGCAACCAAGATAATACTGGGTGATGATTAGTAGTCCGATAACTTGTATCAGTGTGTGGTTACTTTGATTTCACTCATGATTTGTGAGTCCACATGATGAGAGCTGTGTTGTCTGCAGTCTGTGATATTTTTCAGTGGAGATCTTGGCCTTCTGAGCGTGGGTACAGAGTGTGGCTGAAGAGCCCCAGGGTAGGAGAGCTAGTCCGGAGTTCTGAGACTACCCGGCAGGCTCTTCTATGGAGGATGGTATGTTGACAAGATATTACAGGGCAACGTTGGCAGTGTTGTGCAGAGGAAGTGGGATGGCATCTGTGTGAACACTGTGATGTTGTCCGTGTTAACACTATGAATTCAGCACCAGAAGTCACACCATGATGTCACACTGTGTCACACCGTGACAATGTATAATGACAGGTATCCCCCATTATGGTATCATACAGAAGAGTTTCACTGCCCTAAAAATCCCCTGTGCTCCAGCTGTTCATTCCATCCTTCCTCTGTAACCTTCCGCAACCACTGATCTTTTTACTGTCTCCATAGTTACAGCTTTGCTCTTTACACAGTGTCATGTAGTTAGCATCATATAGTATGAAGCCTGTTCAGATTGGCTTCCTTTACTTAGCAAGATGCATTTAATGTTCCCCCATGTCATTTCATGGCTTGACAGCTCATTTCTTTTTATCCTTGAATCATACTCCGTTGCCTAGATGTACCACAATTTATCAATTCACCTCCTGAAGAACATCTTGGGTGCTTTTACTTTTTGAAATTATAGATAAAGCTGTTATAAATACTCCTGTGCAGGTTTTTGTGTGGACATAAGTTTTCATGTCTTTTGGGAAAATTCCAAGGAGTGTGATTGCTGGTTCATATGCTAAGAGTATTTTGGAAGAAACTGCCAGATTGTCATCCAAAGTGGCTGTACCATTTTGCATCCCCACCAGCAGTGAATGAGAGTTCCTATTGCTCCACATCCTCATCAGCATTTGGTGCTTTCAGTGTTTTGAATTTTAGCCGTTTGATAGATGTGTAGTGGTGTCTCGTTATTTAAATTTGTAGTTTTCTCATGACATATGACGTTCAGCGTTTTTCCATATTTAATTGCCATCTGTGTATCTTCTTTGGTGAAACATCTGTTCAGATCTTTTGTCATTTTTTTTTTTGAGACAGAGTCTCACTCTGTTGCCAGGCTGGAGCACAGTGGCACGATCTCAACTCACTACAATCTCCTTCTCCTGGGTTCAAGAGATTCTCCTGCCTCACTGGGACTACCCGCATGCACCACCATGCCCAGCTAATATTTGTATTTTTAGTAGAGATGGAGTTTCGCCATATTGGCCAGGATGGTCTCAATCTCCTGACCTCCTGATCCACCTGCCTCGGCCTCCCAAAGTGCTGGGATTACAGACATGCGTCTTTGGTCTATTTTTTAACTGGGTTGTTTGTTTTCCTAGTTTTGAGTTTGAAGAGTTCTTTGTATATTTTGGATACCAGTCCTTTATAAAAAAATCAGAGGTACGTTTTCCAAATATCCTTTTCCAGTCCATGGCTTGTCTTTCGTTCTCTTAACAGTGTCTTTTGCAAGGGTGAAATTTTAATTTTAGTGAAATCCAACTTATCAATATGTTCTTTCATGAATTATACTTCCGGCGTTTCAAGGTTTTTTGATAATATTTTTGCTTAGCTTTTTGAAATTATATATTTAAATTTATTCTTTGAGAGGCTATGCTTAAATTATGCATATAGTGTTTACTTACTCTGTCCCTAGCAATGGCTAGAGTTAATTAGTATATATATATCTTTTTCCTCTCCATAGAGACCCTCTCCAAACAAAAAGAAGGCAAAAACCTTGGCACGGTTTTACTCCCTACCCCTGACTCTCCCCTACTTTCTTCCTTGTCATAGTCACCTGAGTTGGTTCCAGAGAGTAATTAGTTTTCTCTGGGTAACAGGTGTGTGTGACTTTCTTTACTCAGCTGTGCTTCCTTGGGTTTCATTCTCGTTGCTGGAGTAGATCCCTGAGGATCTTTTAGGGAGCATCTGTGAGTGGCCATCTGTCTGATTTTTTTCATGTCCCTAAAAATGCTTTCATGTCATCTTCACAAGTAAGTGACAGTTTTGCTGTCTAAGGAATTCTAGATTCAAAATTCTTTTTCTCTGGTACACTGCTTTATTATCTTACTCGTACCCAGATTTGCTGAGGAGCATAGATATCAATCTGGTTCTTGTTCCTTTGTAGCTTAGCTATTTTTTTTTTGTTTTCATTAGTTTTTAATGATATATCTATCTTTGATGTTCTGAAATTTCAATACGATGGTTTAAGTATTTCTTTTATTCCATTTGTTGTCTGGTCAACACTGGAAAGATCTTGCAATCTGACACCGGGTCTTTGTTTTTGGGGAAGAAGTCCTCATGTCTCACGTCTTCGAGAGTGGCCTCCTGTGCATTCTCCCTGTTCTGGTGGCAACTCTGGAATTAGACTGCTCTTGCCACTTCTGTCTTTGCTTCCAGCTTTCTTAATTTTCCTTAAATCTCTTTGGGCCCCATTTTTGAAGAGCTCTTGGCTTTGTCTTCTTGTTCGGTGATTCGCTCTTCAGCTTCGGTTTGCGTTGTTTTGTTTTTTCCTCTCCAGTTTGTAGTATCTATTAAGTTTTTATTTCAACAATTATATTTTTTCTTGGAAAGATTTCTAACTGACTCTTTTTTCATAACAGCCTAGTATTGCTTCATGTATTGAATATGCACCCATTTCCTGGAGGTTGTGAATTACACTTATTTTAAAATCTTTTTCTGATTGTTTTATTATTTAAGTTCTGTTTGCCTCTTCTGTCTCTTGGTGTTCATGAATCTTAAATCCCTTATGATTCTAGAACCCCCACCCTCGTTTTCTGGCAGTCAGGAGTCCCAGGAGGGGCAGTGAAAAGCTGCAGGGCCGTGTGACACTGCCTTGAGCAAGTGCAGGGATGGGTGGGACATGCCACGGGTTGGGCCGCACCAGTGGCTGCTTTGCTGAGCTGTACTGCTCAGTGTTTCTTCCACATAAGCAGCTCCATGTTCCATAAACCGCAGGGAAGCCCTTTCCAAAGGGCTTTAGTTAGTCTTTTGATGTCCAGAGCGCCAGTGTTTTAGTGGTTTAACCCTGAACCCAGTGTCATTAGGGACCACATTAGCCATGCAAGAAGTTTATATTGCTCTTTCCTTTCTTTATTTTATTTTATTTTATTATACTTTAAGTTCTAGGGTACATGTGCACAACGTGCAGGTTTGTTACATATGTATACTTGTGCCATGTTGGTGTGCTGCACCCATGAACTCGTCAGCACCCATCAACTCGTCATTTACATCAGGTGTAACTCCCAATGCAATCCCTCCCGCCTCCCCACTCCTAGAATAATCAATGCTCTTTCCTTTCTTTTGCTGAAATGCCTGAATGCTGGTGGAGGAGGGAAGCCAACTGAACTGTGCTATTTCATGTGACTTGTGCTGCAGTTTAGGCTGAATTCAGCCCTTTCTTTAGGCAAGGGTATAGTCTGGATGACTCCAGCCAGACCTGCTTTTATGTTTTGATCCTGGCACTTGCTAGCTGGGTGTCTTTGGGGAGGTTACCTCATTCGCTCAGCCTCACTTTCCTCCTCTATAAAATGTCAGTAGTAATACCTCCCTCACTGGATTATGGAGAGACTTGAACAAGGTAACATATATAAAGCATTTCACACTACCTGAAACTTAAGAAGTGTTACCTATTCATATAAAATAAATAATTAAAAAAGATTGTTATTATTTCCAGAATAATATACCAGGGGCATAGAGAGCTGAACCTCTTCCATTTTATTTTGTCTATAACTGGATTGGTAACTTCTCTTCATATAATTTGAATTTCATGTGGATACAATGCCTTTGGAAGGTTTAATTATCCCCCTGGTGGGCTTAAGTTTTTTTGTTTTTGTTTGAGACAAAGTCTTGCTCTGTTTCCAGGCTGGAGTGCAGTGGTGCAGTCATGGCTCACTGCAGCCTTGACGTCCCAGGCTCAAGCAATCCTCTCACCTTAGCCTCTTGAGTAGCTGGGACTAAGGTACACACCACTATGCCCAGCTAATTTTTAAAATTTTTGGTAGAGATGAGGTCTCCCTGTGTTGCCCAGGCTTAGGCTTAATTTTTTTTTTTTTTTAAGACGATTTTGCTCTGTTGCCCAAGCTGGAGTGCAGTGGCTCGACCTCGGCGGCTCACTGCAACCTCTGCCTCCTGGGTTCTAGTGATTCTCCTGCCTCAGGCTCCCGAGTAGTTGGAATTACAGGCGTGAGCCACCATGCCTGGCTAATTTTTGTATTTTTAGTAGGGACGAGGTTTCACCATGTTGGCCAGACTGGTCTTGAACTCCTGGCTTCAAGTAATCTGCCCACCTCGGCCTCCCAAAGTGCTGGGATTACAGGTGTGAGCCACCACCCCTGGCTGGGTTTAATTTTCAAAGAGCATTATAAAACTCTGCTCACATCAGTGAGTGCATGGGAGAATTCAGTCGTTCCTGAGAAACAAAACCAGTTTTCTTTGTGATGATGGCGCTTCGTTAAACTTAGAGGAACTCAGTCATTATGTAGGGTCCTATTAACCAACCCCCGCCGGGGACCCCTACCCTGGTCACTGATAGGAATATGGAGGCAGGCTGAGGTGGAACCCATTCACACCTGCACTTCGGTGAACTATGCTAAGCTATGTGGTAGTCTGAACTTTAATAGGGATGAATGGTTCTTCCCTTGGAATCCAAATAGCCATTTCCTCTTCTCTCTAAGAATGAAAGCTGTGACCTCCACATTAATTCCAGATTCTGAAACAGTTTATTGGTGGCGTTTTTTCTCCGCCTTGATTTCCCCGGAGAACAACACATCTTCTGGGGACCTCTTGTCCGTGGATCCTGCCAATACAGGATTCTTCGTGTTCAACTACTTATTAAAAAACACAGGATTCGGTCACTTCTCTCTGGACTTCTCTGAAGATAATTTTCCCCCTTCTTTAGCCTTGTTAATATAGAGAACTGGCTCATTCTGTGCTTGGGACTAAGACAGTGAATAACGGGAGAAACATTGCTGAGGTGGTTCTGCCTAGAAAGCAATCAAGGATTTCCAGGGCAGCCGTGAGCAGTCATGAGCCTCGGGCTGGATGCGTTAGCCGGAGTTTAACTAGCGCGAATGGGCCTGAGCTGCAGGGTCTAAATGGACCTGTCTTTTCCACACCCGAAACGTTTCTTTCTGTTTGTGTGTTTGTACACATTCATCTCTAAGCACTTGCTTCTGCTTTTGTGGGTCACTTTGAGGTGGGCTGAGTCCTAGTCACGTCTAGATTCTTGTAGCACATTCTAACTGTTGCGGGTGTTGGGCTGAGCTCTTGGTGGGGTTCACCTGCTACAGCCCAGGTTTAGTGGTGGTCCACTTCGACGGTTGGGATGTGCACAGCTTCACTGCCTTAACCACCTCACCAGTCACTAAAATGGGCGTAAATGACAAACCCATTTATCAACTTACTTCAAGGCGCACCTAGAGAAAGAGGAGAACAATTGGAGTGACTGAAACATTATTTAGAGCTGTAATTTTCTAAAACCTGAAGAATTTTATAATTTTCAGAGTTTTTGATAGGTGTTTAAACTTAAAAGTTTAAAGATAGGGGTTTCGTTCTTTAATCTGTAAATGTTTCTATATATTGATTAAAATCACTTTATTAGGCCGGGCGTGGTGGCTCATGCCTGTAATCCCAGCACTTTGGGAGGCGGGGGTGGGTGGATTACCTGAGGCCAGGAGTTTGGGACCAGCCTGGACAACTTGGTGAAACCCCGTCTCTACTAAAAATACAAGATTAGCCAGGCGTGGTGGTGCATGCCTGTAATCCCAGCTACTTGGGAGGCTGAGGCAGGAGATTCGCTTGAGCCTGGGAGGCAGAGACTGTGGTGAGCCAAGATCGTGCCACTGCACTCCAGCCTGGGCAACAGAGCAAGACTCCATTTCAAAAAAAAAAAATCTTTACTAGTGTTTTCAGTTATTTTTATGGCGAGGGCTGTTTTGGTTGAGATATTGTTGTGTTATCTTATTTAGTGTCAGAATTAAGAAAGGAAAGGAGGGAAGGAGAGAAAGAAGGAGGAAAGAAAGAAGGAAGGAAGGGATAAAGGAAGTGAAAAGAAGAAAGCTGGCTCCTGGGGGACACGTCAAGGACACTTCAGCACAGTTCCCAGTTCCTGTGGTCGGGAGAGCTTGTCTCAGGAGTGAGCCGAACACAGGAGCAGTGACACGGCCAGCAATGGGCATGAGGGGAAGTTGGGGTGAGGGCAGGTGTGCATGAAACACATGCTGAAGGAAACGGTGTCTCCGCCTGTTTGATGAAAATAGATTCACCAGGGAAGAGAAAGCCAATGAGAATCCAATGAAAGGGTCTTGGGCAAAGCTCTGTGATGTGGAAGAAATGCAGCTCTACAGCAGGGGGATTCAGTGAGTGTAGCACCAACTGCCCGCACCCAATAGGAGACTCATCACTATTAAATTACCTGCTATAAGGTTGTGATAAGACAAACAAGAACTTAGTCAAGATAGTGGCACTCAGTGAAATATGGGGGAATCCAAGGCTGGAAGTAGCCACTGTTTTACTTCCAGGAATTGAAAATAGGCAAGTTTGGAAATAGGAAACCCCAGCATTTTAGATGTAAGGAGAATCAAATAGAAATTGTTGGGTTTTTGTAATATTAAAGTAGAATATGATTTTGTTGAGTATAATAATTATTTTGGTCATGTTTTCCCCCTAAAATACTAAAACTCTGGACTTAATGAGGCCAATAATTGTCAGCCAAGGAAATAAGACAATAGGTTGAAAAAGGCGGCATCAGCACTGGCTCAGTCCAAGCACTCTCTGGGAGGTGTGCTAAACTGGTCTAGGGTTACTTGGAAATCTTCAGCCTCTTCTTTTAGTCAGGGACAAATGAACTAGAGCACTGAGGGTGAAATGTACGACTGATTGACTTAGACAACCTGAGAGGCATTGAGCAAAGTTGTGTTTGGTAATTAATGCGGAAACGCATTTGTGAGCCTGTTCATCAGATTCAACTTTGGAATGAAGAAGTACACCGAGTAGCTTCTCTTACCTGCTTTTTCCTCAAATCAACAAATATTTGTTGAACATCTCTTGTGTCTAATGTGTCAGTCAGTGACCTGGATTCATAGTTGTGGATGAAGGATGCATAATACTGCATAGTTCCTGTTTCCAAGGCTTTTACCATCTGATTGGGGAGAGAAGACCTGGACATGTAGAAAGGAAATAGTAAAAAGTAGGCGATGTCCAAGACAATACTGGAAGAGATGCTCACAAGGCATAATTAATTGCTAAAGGAGTTGTGAGGATAAGTGAACACTTGAAGCAAAGAGTGGTCATGGTAAACTTTTAGGAAGAGGACACAAGTTAGATTTCAATTTTTTGCCTTTTGTTTTGTTTTGTTTTGAGACGGAGTCTCGCTCTGTCTCCCAGGTTGGAGTGCAGTGGTGTGATCTCAGCTCACTGCAACTTCCACCTCCCAGGTTTAAGTGATTCTCCTGCCTCAGCCTCCTGAAGAGCTGGAATTACAGGCATGTGCCATCACGCCCAGTTAATTTTTGTATTTTTAGTACAGATGAGGTTTCACCATGTTGGCCAGGCTGGTCTTGAACTCCTGACCTCAAGTGATTCACCCACCTTAGCCTCCCAAAGTGCTGGGATTACAGGCGTGAGCCACTGTGCCCAGCCCATTTTTTTTGCCTTTTAAAAAGTCAAGGTTATTAAGGTATAATTTACACACAGTGAAATGTGCCCTTTTGGGGTGTAAAGTATGCATAGTGTATGGGTGTATAATGTGGCTTGATGACTTTGACAAAAACACAGCTGTGTACAGTCAAGATAGGGATTTTCCATCACCCCTAAAGTTTTCCCCTGTCCCTTTGTACTCAGTTCCCTTCCCCTCTCCCAGCCCCTGTTAACCACTGATCTGATTTCTGACTCCGTAGTTTTGTCTTTCCCAGAATGTCATACAAATGGAATTATCCAGAGTGCAGTCTTCTTTGGCTTCTTTCACTTACATACTGCTTTTAAGATTCATCTGACCAGGCGTAGTGGCTCATGCCTGTAATCCCAGCATTTTGAAAGGCTAAGCCGGGTGGATCATTTGAGGTCAGGAGTTCGAGACCAACCTGGCCATCATGGTGAAACCCTGTCTCTACTAAAAATACAAAAATTAGCTGGGCGCGGTGGTACCCACCTGAATCCAGCTACTCAGGAGGCTGAGGCAGGATAATTTTTTGAACCTGGGAGACAGAGGTTGCAGTGAGCTGAGATCGTACCACTGCACTCCAGCCTGGGCGAGAGCGAGACTCCGTCTCAAAAAAAAAAAAATTCATCCATGTTGCCACATGTCTCAGTGGTTTCATTCCTTAGTATTACTGAGTCGTGTTCTATTATTATAGGGATGGACTGCAGTTTGTTCATTAGTTTCCCTGCTTCTTTGAGCTAAGTTTCAAAGGACAGTAGATTTAAATGGTCAGGAGAGAGGGGAAATGGGATAATTGGAGGTAAAATGGCATACGGCGAATAGAATGAGTCACTGAGATGTATCGCATCCTGCTTCTGGGAAGAATCAGTAAATCAGAGAAGACGACTCCTGGGTATGAGGTGTTATCTGCATTTTTATTATAAATGAATCCAGCTCAAGCCTTATCTCCTCCTTCATACTTCAACCTGCAGTAAATGCTCCCTACTCTGAATTTCTATTCATCCGTCCATTCTTCACCCATCTATTCATCTGTCCATCCATCCATCATTGATCCACCCATTCTTTCATCATCTATTTATTTTATTTGTCCTTCATTTAACGACCTTTGTTTCAGGTCTCCAACATGCCAGGCGCTGACTCACGAACAGGTTAAACAAGTTAAAAATCATAATCCCTGCCCCCAGGAAGTTCTTAGGAATCTACTGGGGGAAACAGCAAGAAAGGTGAAGCTAGTAACAGTTACCGTACACTGCTTTGCATCATTGTTTTACTCTCCGTGTGTGTCCTTGGGGCTAGGAAGCTCGCCTTGCCATCTACTTCAGTGCCTTGAATATCATAAGAGTTCAACAAGTACAAAAAATAGCTGAAACTGCAGCACTGTGGCTTAGTTTTGGCCTTTGGAAAAGAAAGAAATCTACGTGTATGGATGCTGATGTTTTTTCCCTTACAGGAGGCCATACAGAGGCTGTACAGAAGGAAGACCACAGTGGGGATCCTTGAACAGGCAGTCTTGAGTGGATGGAGGGCTCAGGGAAAATCGCAGCATGGAACAGTTACATTTTCCTCATCGAGAATACGCGGTTGAAAAAATGATTTGGAAAATGCCAACAGGCATCTATCACACTTCGATATAAATGCATGAATATAAAATTAAAACTATCAGATTCCATTGCCGAGGTGGATGGGCAGAGGCAGTCACTTCGTCGCTGGGTCTACTTGTTTGGTGCTGAGCTGGTGCAGTGTGATAGTGCAGTGAGCTCAGCCCACCCCGGTCAGCAGCAGCTCTCAGGGACTGACCTCACACACGGCAATGGGTAGTGGGCACCACCCAAGTGCCTGATGCACTAGTCAGAAGAACATTCTGTTTCTTTAGTGCATACTGTACCTTTCCTTTGCACATCAGCACATGTCTTTGAAAATAAGTAATTGAAAGTCTAAGCTGTTGAAACTTTCAATTATTTTGACCCTTAAGGGAATGTGATTATGGGACCTGAGTCATGTGACAGGCAGTTGTCACCTAGGAGCTGTAACCTTAGTTTCTCTGATTGTAGATTGGCCTTCTTCCTTACCTACGTTGTTTTGTAAAATGCTGTAAATGACTGAACAGTCTCAGGGAAGACCTCTTCCCTCTCCACTGTCCATCTTCATCATAAAATTAACTTCCCTCTTCGCTCCCTCACACAGGCTTCGTGAGTGTCACACAGTCTAAGATGGGAATGTTAAATACATTCTTTTCTTTTTTCTTTTTTGTTGTTGTTAATTTTTTTTAATACTTCAAGTTCTTGGGTACATGTGCACAACATGCAAGTTTGTTACATATGTATACATTTGCCATGTTGGTGTGCTGCACCCATTAACTCATCATTTACGTTATGTATATCTCCTAATGCTATCCCTCCCCCATCCCCCCACCCCACGACAGGCCCCGGTGTGTGATGTTCCCCTTCCTGTGTCCAAGTGTTCTCATTGTTCAATTCCCACCTATGAGTGAGAAGTTGTGGTGTTTGGTTTTTTGTCCTTGCAATAGTTTGCTGAGAATGATGGTTTCCAGCTTCATCCATGTCCCTACAAAGTACATGAACTCATCCATTTTTATGGCTGCATAGTATTCCATGGTGTATATGTGCCACATTTTCTTAATCCAGTCTATCATTGATGGACATTTGGGTTGGTTCCAAGTCTCTGCTATTGTGAATAGTGCCGTAATAAACATACGTGTGCATGTGTCTTTACAGCAGCATGATTTATAATCCTTTGGGTATATACCCAGTAATGGGATGGCTGGGTCAAATGGTATTTCTAGTTCTAGATCCTTGAGGAATTGCCACACTGTCTTCCACAATGGTTGAACTACTTTACAGTCCCACCAACAGTGTAAAAGTGTTCCAATTTCTCCGCATCCTCTCCAGCACCTGTTGTTTCCTGACTTTTTAATGATCACCATTCTAACTGGTGTGAGATGGTATCTCATTGTGATTTTGGTTGGCATTTCTCTGATGGCCAGTGATGATGAGCATTTTTTCGTGTATCTGTTGGCTGCATAAATGTCTTCTTTTGAGAAGTGTCTATTCATATCCTTCACCCACTTTTTGATGGGGTTGTTTGTTTTTTTCTTGTAAGTTTGTTTGAGTTCTTTGTAGATTCTGGATATTAGCCCTATGTCAGATGAGTCGATTGCAAAAATTTTCTCCCATTCTGTAGGTTGCCTATTCACTCTGATGGTAGTTTCTTTTGCTGTGCAGAAGCTCTTTAGTTTAATTGGATCCCATTTGTCAATTTTGGCTTTTGTTGCCATTGCTTTTGGTGTTTTAGACATGAAGTCCTTGCCCATGCCTATGTCCTGAATGGTATTACCTAGGTTTTCTTCTAAGCTTTTTATGGTTTTAGGTCTAACATTTAAGTCCTTAATCCATCTTGAATTAATTTTTGTATAAGGTGTAATGAAGGGATCCAGTTTCAGCTTTCTATGTATGGCTAGCCAGTTTTCCCAGCATCATTTGTTAATAGGGAATCCTTTCCCCATTTCTTGTTTTTGTCAGGTTTGTCGAAGATCAGATGGTTGTAGATGTGTGGTATTATTTCTGAGGTCTCTGTTCTGTTCCATTGGT
>NW_012106586.1:2190289-2190886 GCF_000951045.1 Mandrillus leucophaeus
TTTGGTATCAGGATGATGTTGGCCTCATAAAATGAGTTAGGGAGGATTCCCTCTTTTTCTATTGATAGGAATAGTTTCAGAAGGAATGGTACCAGTTCCTCCTTGTACCTCTGGTAGAATTCAGCTGTGAATCCATCTGGTGCTGGACTTTTTTTGGTTGGTAGGCTATTAATTATTGCCTCAATTTCAGAGCCCATTATTGGTCTATTCAGGGATTCAGCTTCTTCCTGGCTTAGTCTTGGGAGGGTGTATGTGTCCATGAATTTATCCATTTCTTCCAGATTTTCTAGTTTATTTGCGTAGAGGTGTTTAAAGTATTCTCTGATGGTAATTTGTATTTCTGTGGGATTGGTGGTGATATCCCCTTTATCGTTTTTTCTTGCATCTGTTTGGTTCTTCTCTCTTTTCTTCTTTATTAGTCTTGCTAGCAGTCTATCAATTTTGTTGATCTTTTCAAAAAACCAGCTCCTGGATTCATCGATTTTTTGAAGGGTTTTTTGTCTCTCTATCTCCTTCAGTTCTGCTCTGATCTTAGTTATTTCTTGCCTTCTGCTAGCTTTTGAATGTATTTGCTCTTGCTTCTCTAGTTCTTTTAAT
>NW_012106586.1:2190936-2192185 GCF_000951045.1 Mandrillus leucophaeus
GATCATAACTCATTGCAGCCTCAACTTCCTAAGCTCAAGCAATCTTCTTGCTTCAGCCTCCTGAGTATCTGGGGCTACAGGTGCGTGCCACCATGCTTGCCTAATTATCTTTTATTTTTTGTAGAGATGGGATCTCACTATGTTGCCCGGGGCTAATTTCAGACTCCTGGCCTTCAGTGATCCTCCCACCTCAGCCTCCCAAAGTATTGGGATTACAAGTGTGAGCCACCGTGCCCAACCTATTTGCATACATTTTTGTTAGTTTTTTGAGATGGAGTCTCACTTTGTCACCGAGGCTGGAGAGCAGTGGTGCAGTCTCAGCTCACTGCAACCTCCGCCTCCTGGGTTCAAGTGATTCTCCTGCCTCAGCCTCTTGAGTAGCTGGGATTACAGGCGCGCACCATCATGCCCAGCTAACTTTTGTATTTTTAGTAGAGATGGGGTTGCACCATGTTGGCCAGGCTAGTCTTGAACTCCTGACCTCAGGTGATCTGCCTGCCTCGGCCTCTCAAAGTGCTGGGATTACAGGCCTGAGCCACTGCACCCGGCCCCTATTTACATACTTTTAAACTCCTCTATATAACTTTCAGCATCTTAAGAATCTGAGGTTCATTTTATGTTGCGCATGCCTTGACTATGACACGTGCTCAGGACACATTTATTGACAATCTGACATGACAGTGGGGTTAGCTGAGAAGGGTCCAGAGTTCTGCATCAGGTAGACTCAGGCTGAATCTTAAACACTGATCATGAGATCTTGGGAAAACTCCGAAACTTCTCCAAGACTCAGTGTAGTAACCTATAAAACAGGAATATTAGGATTAATGAGAGGAACTAGACGGTCTGCAAACTGCCTAGCTTTTGATAGTTATTCTGTAAGTACTGTTTTTATTGTCTTGGTTGTTATCAAAAAATGAAGTGAATGATCACTATAACTGTTACACCTTGTAAGTGCATCTTTAAAACAGGTTGTAAAGATTCTGATGGATGGTTTCAGTATTTTAGGTGGAGTTTACAGGCTGTAGATGAGCTTGGCTTGTTCTCTATAGTGTGATTAGACGTGTCTGCCTGTTCTGGCCATTGGTAGGCTGAGAGTGAGCTGGGGGTGGTCTAGTGGGAGGAGAGCTCATTAGTGGCTAGCAGTGATGCAGGGAAGTTGGGCTCCGGCAGGCATCAACAGAGATGTTGGTCAGGATAATTCATTAAGACATAAACTTGTGGCCGGGCGCGGTGGCTCAAGCCTGTAATC
>NW_012106586.1:2197185-2204764 GCF_000951045.1 Mandrillus leucophaeus
TTGAGTGAGTTTCTTAATCCTGAGTTCTAGTTTGATTGCACTGTGGTCTGAGAGACAGTTTGTTATAATTTCTGTTCTTTTACATTTGCTGATATTTACATTTGCTGAGGAATGCTTAACTTCCAACTATGTGGTCAGTTTTGGAATAAGTGTGATGTAGTGCTGAGAAGCATGTATATTCTGTTGATTTGGGGTGGAGAGTTCTGTAGATGTCTATTAGGTGTGCTTCGTGGAGAGCTGAGTTCAACTTCTGGATATCCTTTTTAACTTTCTGTCTCATTGATCTGTCTAATGTTGACAGTGGGGTGTTAAAGTCTCCCATTATTATTGTGTGGGAGTCTAAATCTCCTTGTACGTCTCTAAGGACTTGTTTTATGAATCTGGATCTCCTGTATTGGGTGCATATATATTTAGGATGGTTAGCTCTTCTTGTTGAATTGATTCCTTTTCCATTATGTAATGGCCTTCTTTGTCTTTTTTGATTTTTATTGGTTTAAAGTCTGTCTCATCAGAGACTAGGATTGCAACCCCTGCCTTTTATTGTTTTCCATTTGCTTGGTAGATCTTCCTCCATCCCTTTATTTTGAGCCTATTCGGGAGACCTGTCTCACATGTCTCTGCATTTAAGGTTAATATTGTTATGTGTGAATTTGATCCTGTCATTACGATGTTAGCTGGTTATTTTGCTCGTTAGTTGATGCAGTTTCTTCCTAGCATCGATGGTCTTTACAATGTGGCATGTTTTTGCAGTGGCTGGTACCAGTTGTTCCTTTCCATGTTTAGTGCTTCCTGCGGGAGCTCTTGTAAGGCAGGCCTGGTGCTGACAAAATCTCTCAGCATTTGCTTGACTGTAAAGGATTTCATTTCTCCTTCAGTTATGAAGCTTAGTTTGGCTGGATATGAAATTCTGGGTTGAATAAATTAGAAGGGAAATAAATAGGCTTTCAGAAAAGAAAACAAACTGTAACCAATTAAATTATTGCAACTCAAACACTAGCCTTTTATAGAAAATGTTGTAATCCTGTTAAATTTCTTTGTTTTCTTCTTACATAAACAAGACCTTAACTTCGACCTTCAGAGCACTGACTCCATTTCTCTGGAGCACATGTTTCTAGGATGCCAGTTTACAACTTATTGCTTGGATAAACTTTTAAAAACTGGATTCTAAGCTGGGCGTGGTGGCTCATACCTGTAGTTCCAGTGACTTGGGAGGCTGAGGCAGGAGGATTGTTTCAAGTCACGAGTTTCAGACCACACTGGGCAAAACAGTGAAGCCTCAGCTCTACAAAAAACCCAAAAAACAAAAATGAACTGGATTCTGATCCTTTTGATTATTTCAGGTTGGCATGGCCTTTCAAACCCAAATGTCCCCTCTTCCCTGGGACCTTCCATGGCTGATAAAGGTTGATAAGCTTTTCTTTCCCTGAGCCGTAGTGGCACTTTATCTGTACCACTTTTTAGTTCATGGATCCTTTTTTTTAAAACTTCCCCAAATTATTTACGTACTTTTATTTATTTATTTTTTTAAGACAGAGTCTTGCTCCTGTCTCTTATACACATCTAGATGTGTATAAGAGACATAAACTTGCTTTGTGTAATTTTTGGTATCTGTGTTTTACTTAACAATAGAAAACAAAATAAAAGAAGCAAACCGAAAACCAAGACAAAATAAAACTCCAAGTGTAACCAGGATGTGGCAGGCTGAATCCAGGCTGTGCCCCTGAGCCTGAGGGGCAGCCAATCCGAAGAGGAAGATAAAGACAAAGCAGGAGGTGGCAGAGACCAATTGCTGGCCAGGCTGATGACATAGGTCAGATCTAGGCTTGCCAGGCCTGTGAAGGGGACCATAATATGTCACCCTGAAATATGCCTTTTGGGCTAAGGGTTATTTTGAGCTGAAGGCATTGAAGAAACATCAGATGCGGAAAGAAAAAGAAAAGCTTACTGTCCTTCCCCTATCTGGCTAAAAGCAGAACATAAATTTCCATTTGCAAAAGTGTCTCCCTCTCCCATACCAGAAAGAACAAAACAACTCTTGTCACCTGAGATGACCAGAGTCTTATCAGCCCAGAGCACTGAGTGGAGCCTGCATGACAAGCCTCACTAAAGCAGCCTTATCTTCCATTAATTTCCCCACAATATTTACTCTCCCACAATTTGCTGCCCTTAGAAACCTTCCCTTTTCCTTTGTCTTGTTACAGCTTCACAATTTATCATTCTTTGTTGAAATGGTATGTAAGCTCTCTAGCCTATGTACTTCTTTGGGTCTCTCTCTACATATACATACAAAGACTCTGTGTCTTCCTAAAATGATGACCATCAAATAAAATGTGCATGTCTTTATTTCTCTTCATTTGTCTTTTGTCAGTTTGATGAGCAGGGCCCTCGCTGCTGAACTTAGGATGGTAGAGGGGCAGGGTTTTTCACCCACTATTGGCATTCTTCTGGTCGTCCCTCAGTAGGCTGCTGGTCCATCTGCAATGTGTCCACTTAGTTACCAAAGCCAGAGATCTTGTCTTGGGCCTGAGGGGGCTTCTGTCTTTTTTAAAAAGGCCTTGAGACTCTGCTTGTCATCCTCACCTTCAGTTTTGTGGCTTGTAGGGGTCAAGGGAAAGCTTTCCCTTCATCCTCTGAAAGTTTGCTGAAAAATCTACCCAGAAAAGGCAGATTACTTAGAGAAAAGGCATACACATTTATTAATGTGTACATGGGAGCCTTCAGAATAAAGACCAAAAGATATGGGAAAATTGTCCATTTTTATGCTTAGGTTTAACGAAGTATGGAGAGCCAGGGAGAGAGATGATTGGACAGAAAGGGCCAGTCATAGCTCACTGCAGCTTTGAACTCCTGGCCTCAAATGATCCTCCCAACCCAGTCTACTGAGTAGCTAGAACTACAGGCATGTGCCACCATGCTTGGCTAAATTTCGAATTTTTTTGTAGAGATGGGATCTTGCTATGTTGCTCAGGGATGTCTCAAACCCCTGGTCTCAAGTGATTGCTCTGCCTCAGTCTTCAAAAGTGCTAGAATTATAGGCACGAGCCACTGTGTCTGGCTGATCCAATTTTTCTTTCTTTTTCTTTTTCTTTTTTCTTAGAGGAGTCTCACTCTGTCTCTAGGCTGGAGTGCAGTGGCATAATCTCAGCTCACTGCTACCTCTGGCTCCCGGGTTCAAGAGATTTTCCTGCCTTAGCTTCCTGAGTAGCTGGGACTACAGGTGCACATCACCACGCCCAGCTAACTTTTTTATTTTTAGTAGAGAGGGGGTTTCACCATGTTGGCCAGGATGGTCTTGATCTCCTGACCTCGTGGTCTGCCTGCCTTGGCCTCCCAAAGTGCTGAGATTACAGGTGTGAGTCACCGCACCGGGCCCTGATCCACTGTTAATAGACTGAGTGGGGAAACCCAGCAAGGCCTGTCTGTCTAGATTCTTCTCGGCCTCTTGAAGGAGCCTATCTTCCTTCCTGGTGTGGAGCAGAATCCTTTCTGCAATAAGGAACTTAGGACATACAGTCAAACAAGGTAAGTCAGATAACTTTTTTTATGGCCAGTTTTTACACAGAAAGAGGAAAAGTTTGAGTGCCTTTTTTAGGTTTTATGGCTGGTGGTGGGGAAAAGGGGTTCTAGTTTCTATGACCTGCCTTGAAGAAGACAGATTCTAGTTTTTATGGCTAGCCTGGGGGATAATGGGACTGAGAGACAATAGGGCAGAAGAAGGTCAGAGGGAAACTTTTGCTTCTGAGGCCTTGATTTTAGGATATTGTTTTCTCAGTCCCAGCAGGCTTCTGTCCTGGCTCTTGCCTGTAGGAACATGGGCTAATCTGCCCTTGAGCCCCGGTAGCCTGCAGTCATGAGGGTGCTCTTGGGTGCATTATTATCTTCATGTTCCCAATCTTTGCGCTCACGAACTCTATTTTGGGGCTGGAAATTTCATGTTTTTAACACTGACTCTTAGTTGTGGGCGAGCGCCCGCCACTAGCAAGCGTGCATTTCCTTTCCTTTCTACTTTCAGACTTTTCAGATGCATCTATCGCGGGGAGGATTCTAAAAACTTTGCCAGTATGTGCAATGTTATCAATCCACTGGCATGACTGTGGTGAGGCAGAACACTCACACAGCAAGCTTTCAGCAAAGCAGCTTTATTACTCACAGATAGGCAGCAAGAGATGGTAGAAAGCTGGGCCCATGGCAGGCCAGTCCCTCAAGATTCAGGAAAGCTGCCCAAGGCAGATGGAGTCTTGTCTCTGACACCAAAGGCATGCCCCTTGGTGGAGGTGGGGGTGGTTCGATTTGCTGGGTTAAATAAAGCCTTGCTGGACATCTTGTTCTAGGAAGACGGGAACAGAGCCTAGGCTGTTTTGGTCAGTCCCTCCTTATCTCAGGGAGTCGCATTCCCAGCACATTCTCCAGTTGTCCTTAAGAACTGCCAGTGAGAAGGAGGGGAAGAGCTGGGTCTCCAAGACCATCCAGACAGTTGTCCTATAGCAACTTAGAAAAAAGCTTGTCTCCTTCCTATAGGACCTTGTGAAAGTCCACTTGAATTATCAAAACCACCAATATACTGATATTTTTCTATCAAGTCATAAAACACCAGCCTCTATGAACACATGGTTGAAATCCTGTGATGCTCAGGTCCCTTTCAGCCTGCCTACTCTGCTGCTGCTGGCCCATGACTGCAACTTCCTAATAAGGCATGGAGGGGTCCTCTCTGCTCCTCACCCACCTTGACTCAGTGCACAGTCACACTCCAGGACGGGCAGCTTGCAATATGGGTCCATTTCTTGGGACCCATTTCCGTCTTCACTGGGAAATTTATTTTACAACCTGGAGAATTTTCCTTTATTATTAGTCATTATGCTTTGTTGAGGAAAAAAGCCAAACTCTGTAAAATATTTGGAAAGGTTTATTCTGAGCCAAATGTGAGGATCATGACCTGTGACAGCCTCATCAGGTCCTGAGCACATGTGCCCAAGGTGGCTGGGTTACAGCTTGATTTTATGCAGTTTTGGGAGCTAGAAGTTATAGGCAAACGCATAAACCAATACGTATAAGGTGTACGTTGGTTTGGCCAAGAAAGCTGGGACGTCTCCAAGTGGGGGCTTCCAAGTCATAGGTGGATTCAAAGATTTCCTGATTGGCAATTGGTTGAAAGAGTTAAACTTTGCCTGAATTGTTGAAGGCAGCAGGAAGAAATGTGTGGATTAAGATAAGGAGGATTGTAGAAGCCAAGGTCCTGTTATGTAGATGAAGCCTCCAGGTAGCAGCCTTCAGGGAGAGTAGATGGTAAATGTCTCTTATCAGACCTTAAAAGGTGTCAGACTCTTAGTTAATCTCTCCTGGATCAGGAAAAGACCTGGAAATGGAAGGAGATTCCTTACAGAATGTAAATTGTGTAATTTACAAAATTTGAGATGGCTTTGCAGGCCATTCCAAAATATGCTGAAGACATATGTTGAAGAAATATATTTTGGGGTAAATACTTTGATTTCCTTAAGAGCCTGTTACCTGTCATGCGATGCTATACCAGAACAGACTGGAGTTGGGGTCTTACTGCCACAAAGAGTCTATTTTGTCAGTCTTTGGATCTGTAGTTTAGTGTTAATGATGGTCAATTGCACCTAAACATCAAAAGAGAGAATGTATAAGGAGGTCTGTCTGAGCCCCCTCCTTCCTGTCATGGCCTGAGCTAGTTTTTCAGGACTTCTTTGGAATCCCCTTGGCTGGAAGGGGATCCATTCAATTGGTTGGGGAGCTTATAATTTTATTTTGGGGTTACAACTTTCATATGTACAGTTACCCAGTTGTCATCACTGTGGGCCATCTGGTGCATGGGGGAGACGTTGCCCCCTCTGGCTCACTGCTGTGTCCCTAGTACTAGACACACAGTAGATGCTAATAAACATTGTTGACTACATGCCTTGTGCTAAATCTTCTGGAAACAAAAGTTTGAATGAGACTTAGTCCCTGTCCTTGAGGAACTTGGGAGGGGAGGAAGGTGTCTGCAGAATTATTTCCAATACAACATGATAAGCTCTGTTAAGAGCTATGAGTGAGGTTGAGAAGTGGCATGAAAGAGAAGAGCATCCTCACCAGGTATGGGGGTGACCAAGAAAGACTTCATGAGAGAAAAGGGTGCTGTCTGCCATAAAATGTTCATCCATAACTGAAGTAATGCATATGAAAAACAATAAGACAGGGGGCAGACATTATAAACTTCAGGTTCTGTATATATGTATAATAAGATATTTTTACTACTATTAGTCTTTTCCTCTACTTGAAAATTTGCTGCAGTTTACAACAGTTATCACCAAATGCCAGTTTGTGGACTGGCAGAGGCACGATCCCAGAAGGCAGGACCTGGGTATCTAATCTGCATGTATAACCAGCTCTGAGGAGGATGCGATATACCACCCAGTGTGGGGACTGCTGGGCATGGCAGTGGTTCTTACACTGAAGTGTGCGCTGGAGTCACTTGGAGGCTTATTAACATGCAGGTGGCTGTTTCCCACCCTCAGAAGTTCTGATTCAGGAAGTGTGGGTTAGCTACTGTTGTTAGTCTGTGGCACACTTTGAGAATCACTGGTGTATAGTAAGATCCTGATTTCTTGGTGGTTCTTTTCTACTCCTTCCTCCTCTTCCTCTTCCTCCTCCTCTTCCTCCTCCTTCTTTTTCTTCTTCTTCCTCTTGTTTTTCCCCTTCCTCCCTCCTCCCCTTCCTCCTCCTCCCTCCTCTTCCTTCTCTTTCTCTTCCTCCCGTCTTCCCTCCTTCTTCCCGTCTTTCCTCCTCCTCCTTCTTCCTCTTCCTCTTCCTCCTCCTCCTCCTCTTCTTCTTTTCCTTCTCCTCCTCCTCCTTTTTCTTCTTCCTTTTCTCCTTCTTCTTCTCTTTCTCCTTTTTCCTTTTCTTCTTTCTTCCTTTTTTGAGACAGGCTTTTGCTCTGTCTGCCAGGCTGGAGTGTAGTGGTGCCATCACAGCTCACTGCAGCCTTGAACTCTTGAGCTTAAGCCATCCTCCCACCTCAGCCTCCCGAGTAGCTGGGTCTACAGACAAACACTGCCACGCCCAGCTAATTTTTAATTTTTCTGTAGAGATAGGGTCTTCCTATGTTGCCCAGGCTAGTGTGTGAACTCCTGGGCTCAAGAGATCCTCCCACCTCAGCCTCCCAAAGTGGCTGGGATGACAGGTGTCAGCCACCACACCTGTTTTCTTGGTGCTTCTGAGGAACATAGCGTTCCACGTAAATGACTGATCTGGATAACTAAAGATTATCTCTCCAAATGCCAAATCTTTGTTTCTTCAGGTCATGTTAAAAGAACACTTACTGAAATAAATTTTCCATCTCTTTGCTTTCTTTTTTTTTCTTTTATTGATACATAATACTTTACTTATTTGTGGGGTACATGAGAGTGTTTGTTACCTGCATAGAATGTGTAATGATCAAGTCAGGGCATTTGGGGATCCATCACCTTGAGTGTTTATCATTTCTATGTGTTAGTATCATTTCAAGTCCTCTCTAGCTATTTTGAAATATGAACAATATTGTTGCTAACACTCCTTTGCTTTTTTTTTTTTTTTTTTTTTT
>NW_012106586.1:2206198-2207428 GCF_000951045.1 Mandrillus leucophaeus
GTAGATACCGGAAACCTCGGATGATACCGAAATCTATATACACTATGCTTTTTCCTGTACGTACATAGCTATGATAAATTTTAATTTATACATTAAGCACAGTAAGAGATTAATGACAACAATAATAAAATAGAACAATGATCATAATATCCCAACATCAGCACCGTTGTGCTTTGGGGCTATTATTATCATTTAGAGAAAAGGTTTCACTCTGTCACCCAGGCTGGAGTGCAGTGGCATGATCAGGCTGGAGTGCAGTGGCATGATCAGGCTGGAGTGCAGTGGCATGATCATAGCTCTCTGTAGCCTTGAACTCCTGGGCTCAAATGATCCTCCCTCCTCAGCCTCCCAAAATACTGGGAATACAGACATGAGCCACTGCACCCAGCCTGGGGCCGTTAGTAAGTCAAATAAGGGCTACTTGAATCCGAGCACTGTGATACCATGACAGTCGATCTGCCAAGAAGACTCCTAAGTGACTAAATGGGCTGACTGGGAACATCCTTCTAGTGAATTCGCTGGATAAAGGGATGATTCACACCCTAGGTGGGAAGGAGTGGAATGGTGCGAGATTTCATCATGCCCCTCAGAACAGCATGCAATTTAAAACTGATGAGTTGTTTATTTCTGGAATTTTTCGTTTAATATTTTCAGACCATGGTTGACTGCAAGGAACTGAAACTGCAGAAAGCAAAACGGTGGGTCAAGGCGGCTCCTGTGTATGAGAGCAAGGTGTCAGACACAAAGCGGCTTCGTGGACACCTGGCCCTGCGTGTGTTAGGGTGTGAGGGTCTTTCTGCATGGGTGAAAGGCCAGGATGATTTTAAAGGTCCTTTAAAAATATCATCGTTTCTGCTGGGCGCGGTGGCTCACGCCTGTGATCCCAGCACTTTGGGAGGCCAAGGCAGGTGGATCACGAGGTCAGGAGATCGAGACCATCCTGGCTAACACGGTGAAACCCCGTCTCTACTGAAAATACAAAAAAATTAGCTGGGTGTGGTGGCAAGCGCCTGTAGTCCCAGCTACTCAGGAGGCTGAGGCAGGAGAATGGCGTAAACCCAGGAGGCGGAGCTTGCAGTGAGCGGAGATCGCACTACTGCACTCCAGCCTAAGCAACAGAGCAAGACTCCGTCTCAAAAAAAAAAAAGCATTATTTCTTTTCTTCTGTGCTGGTGTGCCCTGGCACTGGCTCCTGGGTCAGCACCAAATCAAGCATATGATTTACTGGTT
>NW_012106586.1:2210958-2212253 GCF_000951045.1 Mandrillus leucophaeus
TTAGCCAGGATGGTCTCGATCTCCTGACCTTGTGATCCGCCCGTCTCGGCCTCCCAAAGTGCTGGGATTACAGGCGTGAGCCACCGCGCCCGGCCCTCCTTTGCTTTCTTAACCAGAGGATTCTGAACACCACTGAATCCTTTCCCGATGACTCAGGGTTGTTCTAATGCACATCCATCATGGTTCTGCACAGTAATACATAGGGTGGGTATTCAAATGGTTCAACACCAGACGGCATGAAGTCTTGCTGAACACAGACTCTTGCTGTAATGGTGCAGAAAGGTTCTTGGGCCTCCTGTGCTGTGGCAGTTACTGGCTTATGGGAAGGCCTTGAGGGTTCTGGGAAAGGGTCTGAGAGGGCCGGCATTGTGGGGCCACAGACGGCCTTGGGACAGTGGCTGTTTATCACTATGTGGAAGCATTTTGATATTTCAACAACAGGAAGGATGTATTATGCACGTCAACCCCGAATACACACTGGTTCTGTGACTGCCCACTTAACAGGAAGTTTTTGTCTAGTGTTTCTTTATTATCAAGTCCTGGGGAATCATTTACAGTTAACTTTTCTTCATTCATAGAATAAGTGCCAGGCACCCTGGGTTTAGAGGAAGATGAACCAGACGTGCAGTGAGCGTGCTGCACGGCTCGGAAGTGAGACACGGTCGTTAACTCCTCTGAGACGCAGCACTCTCAGTAAAATTTCAGTACATTCTTGCCCTTCCAATATTGCAGAATAGTGAGGATCAAAGTGAAAGAGGATGCAAAAGCCCTTTAAAAGGTGCCGTTTAAAATGAGTATTGGGCAGATGAAAAGGATTGTTATGATTTGTACTGAAAGTGTTAAAAAGAAGTGGCATTTCTTAAATATTTTCAACCTGAAATAGTCTACTGTAGCAAATGCTGAGATCTATCGAGTTATAAATGGAATCTGATGAAAGAGCTAGCAGCAAGATTACTGATAAATCTTTGCTCTTGGGCTGTGCTGAGAAGGCTCTTGTCTCCTTTAAGTGGCAGCCAAAACCTTTTTTCTCTGAAAATAACCATTTTTCATTATTATTCTCCTGCTTCAAGCTGTTCTTTTTTTAGCAGTGAATATGATTAGGCTAGATTGTGAGTGACAGAAGTAAGTGCTTGTTGGTTCAGGAGGGAGAAAGCAGTAGATGTGTCCAGTGTTCATGGGGTGCACATTCCAAGACACCCAGTAGATACCGGAAACCTCGGATGATACCGAAATCTATATACACTATGCTTTTTCCTGTACGTACATAGCTATGATAAATTTTAATTTATACATTA
>NW_012106586.1:2213238-2226390 GCF_000951045.1 Mandrillus leucophaeus
AAAAAAAAAAAAGCATTATTTCTTTTCTTCTGTGCTGGTGTGCCCTGGCACTGGCTCCTGGGTCAGCACCAAATCAAGCATATGATTTACTGGTTCAATGGAATTCTTTCTTTGCCTGTTCAGCAGGGAATAGCTGAGTCAGGTTGGGCTCCCGTGAAAAAGACCCCCATGGATATGTGGTTGCTATAGTTTGAATGTTTGTGTCCCCAGTGCAACAGCATTAAGAGGTGGGGTATTTAGGAGATGATTAGGCCCTGAGGGCTCCACATTTGAGAATGGGATTAGTGCCCTTAGGAAAGGGCTTGAGGGAGCAAGTTTGCCCTGTCTTAATCTGGTTGGGCTGCTATAATGAAATACCTTACACTAAGTAACTGATAAGTAATAGAAATTTATTTCCCACAGTTCCAGAGGCTAGGAAGTCTCAGATCCTGGCACAGCCAGATTCAGTTTCTGATGAGGTCCCCGTGTCTGCTTCAAAGATGATGCCTCATTGCCATGTCATCACATGCAAGAGAGAGAAAGGAAAAGAGGATGGACTCACTCCCTGACTCCCTTTCATAAGGGCACCAGTCCTCTCGGTGAGAGCAGAGACCTCATGACCTAACCATCTCCTACAGGCCCCACCTTTTAATACTGCTGCTTTGGGGATTACATTTCAATATGAATTTTGCAGGGGACACAAACATTCCGACCACAGCACCTCTTTTTGCCTTTCTACCATGAGGGGATGCAGCAAACAAGGCACCACCTTGGAAGCAGAGAGCAGCCCTCACCAGACACTGAACCTGCAGGTGCCTCAATCTTGGCCTTCCCTGCCTCCATTACTGTGAGACATAGGTTTCTACTTATGAATTACCCAGCCTGTGGCATTTTGTTACAGCAGGAGGAAGAGACAAAGACAAAGGTCCCAGATGGGTTTGCCTGGGAAAACGGTTGTTCCCAGACCAGTCCAGCTTAGTTTGTAATACTGAGTTAAATCAGGCTTGGAAAGTACAGCAATGTACTGTGTTAGAGAAAAGTATAGAAAATTCTTTAAAAAGAGAATTCAAGTTGAGTTGTGGATCCTATCTCCAGCTTCACTGGAACCTCACTGAGTGACCTCGAATCCATTTTCAATTCCTCTGCATCCAGACTTTTCATTCTAGGCCAGCTTTCTAGATCAGGAGATTAGGTGGTTGCCTCTATCTGTGTGGCAACCATACTTTTTCCAGAACACAATAGGAACATATGGTCTTGAAGTATTTTTTCTAACATGTATTTATTTTGAATGGAATGTTGCCTGCCAACTTAATTCCTTGGTCCCATGTTGCAGCTATGGCACTTGGAGATTAGTGGTTTAAAAGAGTAGGTGACTTGAAGTTGGGACTGACCATTAAAATCCAATGCAGATAGTTGTTATAATCAATACAGAAGTTACCAGTTTGCTTTATTTGTCCCTGGTAAGATAAATCCTAGAAGTATGAGGGAGGGAGAGGGGCTGCAGGAAGGGATCCATGCATTCATTCACTCATCCATCCATTTGAATGTTTGTTGAATACCTGCTCTATGCCAGGCACTGTGTTAAGTGCTGAGGATGTCCTGGTGCGTTAGGTATAGTCTTTGCTCTCATGGGACTTAGGGCTCAGTGGGAGACATAGATTGATTGGTAAGTGCCTCAGCAGGGAAAGTAGAGGAAGCACCTAGGAAAACCACCGGGACTCAGAGGCCAGAGCAGGCTTCCTGAGGGGAGTGGTCTTGAGACTGAAGCCTCAGTTGTGCAGATAAGGCAGCTGGGGGTGGCAAGCATGAACAAAGCCACGGTGACCAGAGGTCTGGAGATGTGTGAGAGCCAAGGAGGACAGCTGGAAGCGTCCCCCTGGCTGGCATTTGTGGAGCGAGGCAGAATTGACTGAAAAGCTCAGCCTGGTTAAAGGATTTGAATTTCATCTGCAGGGTGGTGGAGATCCTTTGGAGGATGTGACCTTGCCACAGTGAGATTCACACTTGAGGATTTTGGCCCTGGTTCACCGTGGAGAGTGGCTTGGAAAGGAGAGTGGTCACAGTGAGGAAAGCATTCGAGGAGAGGAATAAGCGGGGGAACACCCAGAGGAGTGGCAGTGAGGGTGGTGGGCAGTGGGTGTGCATCTGAGAAACATGATCCATGTGGAAAGGAGGGAGAAAGAGGAGGCGAGTGCGCTGCTCAGATTTCTGGTTTACGCAACTGGGTGGGTGCAGAACGCGGGAGGAAGAGCAGGGTTGTGTAGGGATAATCACGTTTCGTTTTTGGCTGTGCTGATGTGAGGTGTCTGTGTGGGGGAGGGCAGGTGTCCAGCAGGCAGCTGGATCTGAGGGTGTGGTGCTGGCAGGTGAGAAACTGGAGAGTCATCAATGGGCACTCGTGGGAACTGATGTTCTAGTGGTGGAGGAGTAGCCCTGGGAACAGGGGAGGCGAGGAAAAAGTGCCCTGGCCAGCATTCGGTGAAACGTCAACATGTAAGGAACAGGCAGAGAGAGGAAGGGAAAGCTGGAAATGCCACTGAGAAGTGGCCAGAGCGCTGGGGGAAAGCAGAAGAGGGTGGTCTCCCGGAAGCACAGGGATGGCCGAATTTCAAGTGGAGTGTGCTCAGCAGGGCCAGATGCTGCTGGGCTGGTCAGATGAAGGCTGGCAAAGGGTGTTTGGGTTCAGGAGCAAGAGGCTGTTGGAGACCTTGATGAGAGCCGCTCCACGGAAGGCTCAGGACAGAGGCCGGATCGCAGTGCAGAAGGAGGAGGAGGGAAGGAGCAGACGCGGAAGCGTAGACAGCACTTTCCAAAAGCTCAGCTTCAAGGGGAGGGGTGGGAAGAGGCTGCTGAAAGGTTGATCCGAGTTCAGCAAATGGAGTCCTGAAGAGAAATGGGATCTACCGCATATGATGAGTCATGGATGCCCTTCTGTATCCAGTTAAATTAGAATGCACAGACATTTAGCAGCAAAGCTCATCTCCCTTCATTCATTTTTTCTAGGAGTCCCCAGGTCTTCTTTCTGAGTGTGGCCCACATATCTCCGCTTCCCAGCAGGTGCATCCTCCTGTGCTTTGGTCCTCTCTCCTTGGGGTACTCCCAGTGCGCTCTCTTTAGACCCTAAAGAGCTCGCTGGGCAGTGAGGTACTGCCCAAACTTGTAACCTGCCTCTCCAGGAGAGTTTGACCAACCAACAAGTAAAGCTGATACAGGGCCAAACCTTCTGGATCATGAGTTTTGAAAAAATGGACAAAATCCTAGACATCATATATTAGAAACAAAGCATTAAGATACAACATTATATACACTGTTGTGCTATGTTTTTAGGCTAGACAGTGCCTTGCACTTCAAAGTGCACGTCCTAGGCAGGAACATTCTGGGGGAAACGGAAGAAGTGATTTATCCAGAGGCACGCAGCCATCTCTGCCTCCCCTTTAACTCTTCTTTTCTTCTCCTGCCCCTGTCTTCTCTCAGCCTGGCTTCTGGCATGTTGAGTCATGACTCATTCATCCGTCCATTCACTCATTCATTTATTTATTCATCGAAAATATTTTGAGGACTCACCTTCCAGGACATGATTAGCACTAAGAACTCAAAGATGGGTAAACCAAGAGTTTTGCCTGTTAGGGGCAATATGACCCGTTCCACTGTGGTCAGGTCTATGCAAACCTCCTCCCAGATTCTGAGGAAGCAGAGAGGCTGAAGAAAGAGGCTGGTATATACAGTTTCTCAGAAATAAACGTTTAATAGGGACTTACGAACAGGAGCCATGCCTCTGTCTCAGGTGGTGGAGAGGTGGTGGAACCCCGGTGCTATTACCCTTCAAATCCAGGGTTTACAGCCTACGGGGGAGTGGTGGTTCAGAAGGGAGAGGTAGACAATTGAAGTATGATGACATAAGATTGCTTGGTAAATACCTGCTCTTACAGAAGAAATCATAGGTAAACTGGAAATCTTAGAAGACTTCCCTAAACAGAAGTTAATCAAAAGCCAACATGGTGGGTTAGCTCCCAAGACAGAGTTAGAATTGTTTTTACTTTCACATGGCCAGTGCTCTCACAGGACTGTGCATACACCACAGTGAGAGCCCCACAGAGGGCACTCATCTATCTGCCTGAGAGTGCAGAAAGGAGAGGAGGGCTCCCAGAGGAGGTGATATCTGAGTCTAGCCTGGAGTTGGCTCTCTCCAGGTGGCTGGCATTGAGACCATGCTTGGGGTTGGAATCTCCTGCCTCATCTCCCTCCTGGGGACCCACCTCACTTCTGGAAAGCCAGCTCTGGGGTGAGGGATTGCTGAAGCAGTTTTGTTATTCTTGCCAGAAAATATGTTATCTCTTCTGGGTCAGATATTTTTATTTCACAAACCGTTGTATAGGTAATGCCTCAGCCCAAGCGGTAGCTTTCATGTGGGCCACGTTCTAGCAGATGGTCATGCCTCTCAGATCGTCAGGCCACCAAGGTGGCTTCTCCTCTCCATTGGCTCCAGCCTGTTACCGCTGCTTCCAAATTCTGTACACGGCAATGGCATTGCTGAGAAAGGACACTTACCTGGCAGTTGTGATTTAAGGGTCACTTAAAGATACCGTGATTGGGTTGAATTAAGAACTGCAGAGGAGACTGCCTAGATCTCAGATGTTGTGATGAGATTCTCAGTATCCACTCAAGGTTTCATAAAAGAAAAGACTATATCATTAAATCTAATCAAACGAGGAAACCTGCTGGCTTGAGAAGAGAATGGATGTCCTATCGTCCTGGACATATATTTTTCCTTACAGGGTATTTTAAAGAGAAAGCAAAACTTAGGCATTCTTTCTGGATGGCATACTTCAGATAAAAGGAAGAACATCTTTGAATTCTGATATAGAGGTTTGTTTCTAGACTATATGTTGCGTGTTTGTTTCAATGAGGAGAGAAATGGATTTTTGCAAAAGGTGATTTGTAAGCTGTGGCATTGCCCATGCCTGTACAGATTTCAGGACGTAACAGGTATATGATAAATATTTGTTAAACATACAAATGAGGGAAAGAATGAACAGAGGTTTCCCTCTGATTGCAATGACTAAATCACTGTGAAAGTTCAAGGTTGCCGTAGCAGTTGCTATTTTCTGCCTTTGAATTAAGGCTGAGGACTCTCTCCCAATTAGTACTTATAAAAGTACAATAAATAAACTGAGCAGCAGCTGCTGATGTCCCCTCTTCTTCAATTTTAACTGTTCTTCTCATCTTAGGACTTAGTGAAATCTGTCTTTGCAGACAGGATTGATTATTTTCACTACCCAGAAATATCTGGAAATCAGTACATCCTCAAGTACCGAAGGAAACCACCTGGTGAGAAATCTAGACTCTTTTCCTGTGCATTTAGATGCAACTCTGGCTTCTTCTTGCAGGCTGTGTTTGCCTGGTATGCACCCTGATAGCTTAGGAACTGGTCCTCATGAAGAGAAGAAACACCCTGTTTCCCAAGAAGCTTTGGTGGGCCCTGATGTCCAGACAAGCCAGTGTCCTGATCAAGCATTGGTGTGGCCAGAGGACAGGCTGGGCTTCTTCTCGGCAGTCTTCTAGATCCAGGGTTTCTTATGGAAATGCAAGCACTTCTGAAAGAATCAGTCCCACTTCAGCACAGATCATTGGTTGTAACTCAGAGGACGCTCTGGGAATGTGTCGTGCTGGTAAGTACCAAGGCCTGCAAGCCAAGGAGGAAAGCTGTACTGTTTGGGGGAGGCAAGACAGACAAATTCTTAAAGCTTCATCGTTTGGCTTCTTTCCCAGCCTGTACCCAGAATCTTGAGGAAGAAAAAGGCTAATTGAATTTTTGCTCCCTATGAAGACCCTTCCTCAGTAGTGAGAGTTAAAACCCAGCAGACAAGGAAGCAATTTTAAAAAACCAAACCCTTCCAACTGTATGTATTTTGGAAAGTGCAGTTTGCCTCAGTTATGGTAATGCTGAAACATAATCTAAACGAGAAACTCGTATCCCAAATATTCAGTGAGGTCAGTCAAGAGTAAGAACAAATGCTATCTTCCCACTGCCTAGAATTTCCCTCCATATTGAGGCCTAGGGAAGTGGTTAAGAGCTTGACGAGTAGGGATTATTTGATTTTGAGGAGGATTATAAAAGAGCTTTATGAGGAAAATGATGAGCAGCTATTAAGAGACTGCACATGCGGGAACAATGGAAAGACCTAGAAGAAAGTGGATTAGAACGGAAGAGGATGTTTGGGGGGTTAAGAAAGACCCTCCTCCCTGGGTTTTGCTGGGGAGATCTACATGGGTTTCTGAAGGCGATTGCAGTCTGTCCGCCGTAAGTTGAATCAATCAGCAAACATGCCTTGAAAGGCATCACATCAGTCCTGTGGGAGACACCATGGAGCATAAGACATGAACTCCCACTTAGGGGAACCCATGGTTCGAGTTGAGGGGAACAGACTCCGTAGCCTCTCAAAGCCATTTATCCAAGAGAATGAATTAATCTTCTAACAGTTTTCAAAAATCAATATGGTAAAGAATATTTTGCCTTCACAATTTGTAATTGACCCAGCCCCCATCAACCAGCCACAACCTCCTTTCCTCACAGTCCTCTCTATAACTTTTCCTGAGCACTCCGCGCTCTGGATCTGGCTTGATCCCAGCCTCTTTTGTTTTTTAATAGACATCGTATATTTTTTTGTTTGTTTGTTTGTTTTCTTTTTGAGACAGAGTCTCGCTGAGCTGGAGTGCCATGGCGCAATCTTGGCTCATTGCAACCTCCGTCTCCTGGGTTCAAGCAATTATTCTGCCTTGGCCTCCCAAGTAGCTGGGACTACAGGCATGTGCCACCACGCCCAGATAATTTTTGCATTTTTAGTAGTGACAAGGTTTCGCCATGTTGGCCAGGCTGGTCTTGAACTCCAAACTTTAAGTGATCCACTCGCCTTGGCCTCCCAAAGTGCTGGGATTACAGGCGTGAGCCACTGCGTCCAGCCTTTTAATAGACTTTATATTTTAGAGCAGTTTTAAGTTCATAGAAAAATGTAGTGGAAAGCATAATCTCCCTCATCCCCCCTCCCAATCTCCCCCACTGTCAGTCCCCATCAGTATCCCGAACCAGAATGGTATGTCCGCACAAACAGTGAACCAGTGTTGACACATCATTATCATTCGAAGTCCATTGCTGACATTAGGTTGTATGTTCTGTGGGTTTGGACAAATGTATAATGACATATATCCTCCATTACAGCATCGTACAGAGCAGTTTCGCTGTCTAAAAATTCCCTGTGTTTCACCTGTTCATCCCTCCCTCCCCACTAACCCCTGACAAGCACTGGTCTTTTGCCATTTTTGAGTGTCAGAGCTAAAATCATACAGTAAGTAGACTTTTCAAATTCACTCCTTTCACGTAGTAATATGTATTTAAGATTCCTCCGTGTCTTTTCATGGCTTGTTAGCTCATTTCTTTTCAGTGCTGAATACTATTCTAACCTCTTTTGTAGACCCGTCATAGCTCTCAGGCTGCTACCTGGTAGAGAGACAGAAGCAAAGAGGGGGATATGGCTGTCTGGAGGGCCAATGTCCCTTAGGCACTGCATTTGAGAAAGGGTTGCCCATGGAGAAAAGCTCTGTCCCTTTAAAGCTCTGTCCTATAAGGAAATTTTGGAAATTTTAAAAATCCTGTTTCAGTGGGTAAATTAACCCCTTACTTATTTGCATGATCATATCATCCTGCCTTTACAGCAGCTCGGGATAGTTTCCTAGTTTCTGTCTCTGAACTGGAAGGAGCAGAATGATTGGAACTTGTTCCCAGTCCTGCCTCTTCACATAGACCCCTTTCATGCTCTGTCCCCTACTTTCTGTGCTGGCTGCCCACATTCCCCTGTTGTCACTGTCTCTGTAGGGCTCCACTTTGAGGCCTCTGTTCCAGGAGATATGCTATTGCATGGGATGATATGAGCAGGCCTGGATGTAGGTTGGTTTTGCTGCTGCAGTAGGTATAATTTGTCTGATTTTTATTGATGTGGAGCTCCTGTCTCTCTTGGTCAAAGAGAAGGCTTCCTCTCCTCCAGGGTTAAAATGCTTGTGGAGCATGTATGTTCATTGCAGCACTATTTACAATAGCAAAGACTTGGAACCAACCCAAATTCCCATCGATGATAGACTGGATAATGAAAATGTGGCGTGTATATACCATGGAATACTATGCAGCCATAAAAAAGAGTGAGATCCTGTCCTTTGCAGGGACATGGATGAAGCTGGAAGCCATCATTCTCAGCAAACTAACACAGGAACAGAAAACTAAACACTGCATGTTCTCACTCATAAGTGGGAGTTGAACAATGAGAACACATGGACCCAGGGAGGGGAACAACACACAAGGGGCCTGTTGGAGGGTTAGGGACAAGGGGAGGGAGAGCATTAGGACAAATACATAATGCACGCAGGGCTTAAAACCTAGAGGACGGGTTGATCGGTGCGGCAAACCACCACGGCACATGTATACCTATGTAACAAACCTGCACATTCTGCACATGTATCCTGGAAATTAAAGTGAAAAAAAAAGTGTATTTGACATTAAAAAAAAAATATGACTGGGTGTGGTGAATCACGCCTGTAATCCCAGCACTTTGGGAGGCCCAGGCGGGCAGATGATGAGATCAGGAGATCAAGACAATCCTGGCCAACATGGTGAAACCCCATCTCTACTAAAATACAAAACAATTAGCTGGGAATGGTGGCTCGCGCCTGTAGTCCTAGCAACTTGGGAAGCTGAGGCAGGGGATTTGCTTGAACCCAGGAGGCGGAGGTTGCACTGAGCTGAGATCGTGCCACTGCACTCCAGCCTGGGCAAAAAGAGCAAAACTTCGTCTCAAAAAAAAAAAAAAAAAAAAAAAATGCTTGTGCAGGATCCCAGGTGAGTTGGCCCTGCCCTTCTGGGTTCCCACAGACAGGATGGTAAGCAGTGAAGACTCGTACACAGTTCACTGTGGCAGACTCATGCACATTGATGTGTTAACCTTTTCTTCTGTCTTCTGTCAATGGGTTTTTGTTCGGTAACTAGGTTTTAATATAATGAGGTAAAGATTTGCAAAGTATTGTAGTAATGTCTTATTAATGAGTTCTATTTATAGGTGATCTACACTAAGCTGTTGCCTTAAACTCTTTACTTTCCCAAAATAATCTTGGCCTGATTTTAAAAGACTGTTTATAGAGACGCCTCAGATCTCTTACGCTCTGGGACCACTCTCTTGGTTCCTTGCTCAGCTAGTTCAAGTAAACTAATTTTACATTCAATAATTTTAGTTTCTGATTGTAGATGCAGAACAATATTATGATCCTCTTGGAATGCTGCTAAAGGAGCAGCTTAAATATGGAAATAATGAGCTTTCTGCAAACATGCAAAGAATTATAATAATACTTAGAGAAATAAAGCATTGTTGTGATGCTTGATTTTAGTACCTTCAATTATAGTTTGCAAATTCATAGGTCATTTCATGGAATTGTTATTTCAACATCTTTCTTCTTTATTTTTCCGTGCTAGTGTTTGCCCTTTTCTATTTTGATCTTTCTGTAAAGCACTCTTTTTCTGCAAACAACAATTTCTGAAAATAACACTATTGGCGAGACCAGCAGGTCTGCTTTCATCTCTTCTCAGCCCTGGTACATGCTGTCTACTGAAGTATTGACTTCAAGTCTGCAGGCTCAGTAATAATGTCTATTGTGTCTATTTACGGAAAAGGAATTTTCTGGACCTCATTTTCTTTCGGGGAGAAAGGGAATAATTATGGACATCTATATATCACCCTGAGCATAATTGTGTTGAAGCAGGAAAAACAGAAAACAAAAAGACAAGATCCTGGACATCCAGGGCTCAAGATCTAAGATGTAATATTCCAAATATCACAGCAAATAGCCAAGCTGAAATATGAAAGACATGGCAAAACAGGTAACTTGGAAGAGTCCATGGAAAAAGTGATTCAAGAGAATGATAATATCTTCTTTCAGATTCTTGTATGGATTCATCATGAGCTTCAGACAGAGCAAAAGCACTGTGTCAGGCACCATGAAGCTTGGTCAAGTGTGGTACCTCCCCAGAGAGAATAACTAGGGAAAATATTGAGAATTTTAAAAACGTTGATGTGCATCAATGAAACAGGAGATACAGCCTTGCAATCAGGAGGGATCACATGCCTTTCAGATTTTGCCAGTAGAGGTATTAGGATTTTTGTATTGCAATGACACCTGATTTTGTATTGCAATGACACCTGATTTTGTATTGCAATGACACCATAATTACTTTTATGGCAAGTAGTTGTGGTTAGGGTATAGTCTGACTCTAATTAGCCAAACAGGCTGAACCCATTAGGACAATGACTATCTGAATACATGACATTCAACGTGTGCTCAGCCTTCTGCACAGCTCTTGCTGTAGTGGTTTGGTTTACCACATAGACCCCATTAGCTTCTCCCATCAGCCACGGCACTTACAAGTGTAAATGAATTTATGTAGACAGTCCTTAGTGGGTTTTTTTTTTCCCCTTATGGTAAAATGTTCTCCCTCCAGTTTCTAATTATTGAATTCATGTTTGTCTTCAAGACCTTGGTCAAACGCTATTTGTTCTGGGAAGCTTTTCATCTTTTGTTCTGTCAGAATGAATTTAACATTTCCTCAAAGCCCCAGTGGCATCTATTCCTACATAAAAGTTAATTCGCTTTCTTCTGCTGTCATTACATACCTGCTTCTCCCACTGAATTTTAAGTTATTTGAACTCAATGACCATCTCTTATTCTTATTTGTAATATCAATGCACAACACTGTGCATGGTGCATGTCAATTTGTTCTAAACAAAATAAAAGGATTAGTACCTTGTACAGCAGATCTCATTAAATCAACACAGTTTTTCAGTACTCCCGTGAGCAAGACCCTGAGTAAGGGTCGAATATTCTTCTAAGCCTTGCTGTAAGGGCTGGAAGAAAGTGCACAGAAAGCTTCCTCATCCATAAATGGGGTGGTCTGAAGATCGAGTCACTTGTATGTTCAGTGTCTAATGTGAGATAGGTGCTCAGTCTACAGTAACCATAGCTGTCACTGGGGAATTTTTCTGTTGGCTGTTGACTGAGCTAACATCATCCCTGGAATTTCACTTTGGGAGTTTCTCTGAACTGGTTCTACTCCCTTCTAGGCCTGCAGCCTGCTTCCAAGTTTTCACGACCACTCCTTTAACCATTTTCCTTTGTTCTTGCTATCCAGACCTTCATATAACCAATCCTGTTGTGTTCATCCAGTTTTTCTGCTCTGTTTTTAACGTTTCTGTTCTCCTACTGACTGTACTCCAGGAGTTCTGGGCTCTTAATCTCTCAGGTAGATCCTTTCCTTTTCCTTTCTCCTGGAAGCAATTCGTTATGACAATATTAGCAAAAGATGATGGCTTATTTATAATGTTGTCAAACTTATACAATTCTTACAACCTTCTTTTAAAACTAGCTCTATACTAGGGATATACCGTGCTATTCGCAAGTTTTAAGGAGGGTGATCTCTTTTGCAAAGACTAAAGGTTTTTCCCCTGCTGCAGCTCATGCTTTGTCCTACTCAGCCAGAAGGAGAATATCAAGTGTGTTTCTACATGGTGGCTGGTTCCTGAGAGGTGGCTAGTACTAAGAGAAGAGACTTGGATGAAGAGGGAGAATCTAATATTTGCTTCATGGCTGCCTGCTTATCAGATTACATGAGTTTTCACAAATCACTTAGCTTTCTCAGAGCCTTAATTTTCGATACATAAAGCAGGAATAATAGTCACTGTCAATCTCAGAGAGTTGTCTATCTTGTCAGCAAAAATGTTTTATACTGTTGTTAGGAGACTGAGAAGACTGGCTTAACAAATTAAGTGTAGCCATATAATGAGGTGGCATAGCTCTGTAGTTCACTGCTCTGGGAAGATGCTTAGAATGTATTGTCTTAAAAAACTACTGCGTAATTCCATTTTATGTTAAAAAGTGCATGTTTATTTGTGTGTATATATATGTACATACATATACATATTTATATATACATACATGCATTAAAAAGCGGCCGATACTGGAAGGCGGCACACATAACTGTGAGTGCAATGTGATCGGAGAGTTAATATCATTTCATCTCATTTCTGATATCTACATTTCTCTAAGTGGTGGGATTCTGGGTGACTTTTACCTTTTCTTTTGCAGTATTGAAAACAAATTAATAAAAAGAACTTTAAATCTTCCTGCCCAAACTCTTCTCCTCCTAAAACTATCTAAATAAAAATGCAGTTTTTATCTGCCTGCAATTCTGTCTCTTCCTGCATCAGACCCGTATAGATTTCTTTTTAGCTGTAAAGATTTGTAGGGAATGTTGGCAATAGTCTGGATGAAAATACAGACTACCTTGTCAGAAAATTCCTTTGGCAGAGGGTGGTGGGTGCCCCTCTCAGAGACAGGCAGGCATCCTCCGGGAGGGGAATAGATATAGCCTGGGTTGAGCTGCTTGGATCATGTAAATGAACAACTCTATATAGGGGTGCTTCAGGGGCAGAAGTACCAGGGAGTTATTTGATGATGGGCAGCAGTTTATCTAATGATTCCTGCAGGACACCTACGATGCCATAAAGCAGTATTCAAGAGTGATAAATTGCTTATTCTGTAAGGTCTATAGCTTAAGCCACCATATTTGGGGACTGGAGGCTACAGGGATTTATCTTCCAAGAAATAACTTTGTTTCTGATGGAGAGCATGCGTCTGATTGTTTGGAGATCATCTGTCTTCTATAGCCACCGGCTGTGCTCAAACTATATTAGATGCTAAAATAATCCAGTTAAGGAAAGCAGAGCTCAAAACACCTACTATCCACAGAACCACTGGCCAGGTGGCTGCCGAAGGACTTATAAGAAGGGCCTTCAGACTTCTTGAAAGACTCTTTTGGGAGTAAAAGGTAGAGAACATCCCCCCTTAGGCCTAGTGCATCTAGTTATAATGGTAAGAAGGAGGTAGGGGCCTAGGAAATGGGGGAATCATAGATTCATCACAGAGCAGCAAAGCCAACTGGTCACCCACCAGCCTGTTCCCTCTCTGACCCCACAGCGTCCAGGTAGGACCTACGTGAGCATACCCCAGTAATGCCAAATGAATCAGTTCCTTCCTTCCTTCCTTCCTTCCTTCCTTCCTTCCTTCCTTCCTTCCTTCCTCCCT
>NW_012106586.1:2226804-2248670 GCF_000951045.1 Mandrillus leucophaeus
CTTCCTTCCTTCCTTCCTTCCTTCCTTCCTTCCTTCCTTCCTTCCTTCCTTCTTTTTTTGAGATGGAGTCTTGCCCTGTTGCCCAGGTTGGAGTGTAGTGGCATGATCTTGGCTCACTGCAACCTCTGCCTCCCAGGTTCAAGCAATTCTGCCTCAACCTCCTGAGTAGCTGGAACTACAGGTGTGCGCCACCACACCTGGATAATTTTTGTATTTTTAGTGGAGATGGGGTTTCACCATGTTGGCCAGGCTGGTCTTCAACTCCTTACCTCAAGTGATGCACCCACCTCAGTCTCCCAAAGTGCTGAAATTACCGGTGTGAGCCACTGTGCCTGGCTCCAAAGGGATCAATTTGTAAATTCAGTAAACCAAAACAAAAATCTAGCTTTGTGTTTGATTTTTTGGTGCAATACTGCAATAGAAGTAATTCTTCTAGTAGTTTTGGTGACAATATCTTTTATACTTGTAGTCAGACTTCTTTTTATTTCCTTTTTTTTTTTTTTTTTTTGAGATGGAGTTTCACTCTTGTCGCCTTG
Source organism: Mandrillus leucophaeus (assembly GCF_000951045.1). Classification (NCBI taxonomy): domain Eukaryota; kingdom Metazoa; phylum Chordata; class Mammalia; order Primates; family Cercopithecidae; genus Mandrillus; species Mandrillus leucophaeus. The sequence goes on from NW_012106586.1 coordinate 2,227,341, forward strand.
GCTGGAGTGCATTGGCATGGTCTTGACTCACTGCAACCTCCACCTCCCAGGTTCAAGCGATTCTCCTGCCTCAGCCTCCCAGGTAGCTGGGATTACAGGTGCCCGCCACCACACCTGGTTAATTTTTGTATTTTTAGTAGAGATGGGTTTTGCCATGTTGGCCAGGCTGGTCTCGAACTCCTGACCTCAGGTCATCTGCCCGCCTCGGCCTCCCAAAGTGTTATTTTTCCAAAGACTTACAACCTTAATTGATAATGTGATAATCTAAGTTAAAATCTAAGTGAGCCTAGTTGCTGTTACTGATTCTGACTTATCCTTACATGTAGTGTGGAGTTCAAGCCATTCTGTTTTTTCCTTTTTAATGGGAATCTAGAGGCCAGAAGGGTAAGTTGCCAGCGATTTAGAGGCCAAGCAGGTGTGGGGCAAAGGTCTTCTTCCCTGGAGTCTCTCTTCCATCGCTGGCCAAAGACCTTGTCATCATTTCACAAGGGCTCTTTATTCCCTTAAAGCCTGCTCTATTTTTATTCTTCAACAATCCCCTGTTTTAATTTTTATTTCTTCTTTTATTTCTTTGATGACTAATGAGGTTTATCATTTTTCCATGGATTGACTGAAAATCTTTCATAGTTGGTGGCTCTTTTCTTGCCTTCATGAGGGCATTGGAGTGAGCGCGAGGCGTGGTCAGTATCTGCCGTGTGGAGTGATGATGATCAGAGAGTAGAACCATGGAGTAACGTTGGTGATCACTAAGCCTGACTTTCGCTCCCGAATTAGGAAACTGGGATCCACAGAGACCAGATGACTTGTCAATAACTAGAACCGTTATTGCATCCTGACATTTGACTCTGTGACTATCTTATCACAAGGGCTGTGTTTTTTTTTTTTTTTTTGAGTTGGAGTCTCGCTCTGTCGCCCAAGCTGGAGTGCAGTGATGCAATCTTGGCTCACTGCAACCTCTGCCTCCCGGGTTCAAGTGATTTTCCTGCCCCAGCCTCCTGAGCAGCTGGGATTACAAGCATGTGCCACCACGCCCGGCTAATTTTTTGTATTTTTAGTAGAGATGGGGTTTCACCGTGTTGGCCAGTTTGGTCTTGAACTCCTGACCTCAGGTGATCCACCCACCTTGGTCTCCCAAAGTGCTGGGATTACAGGTATAAGCCACCTTGCCCAGTTGGGCTGTGTTTCTTAAACAGAAGTACCCATCATAATAAACTATATAAGTAAATGTAATAAATTTTAGGAGATTAAGCTGGCTGTTCTCAACTACAGGACCTAGTCTGGAATGTCATACTAACCAGTCCCTGGATGCATCTTATGTTTATGTCGCTTTCCCACAAGTTGAGTGCCTTCATCTATTCAACTGAGGCTTCTTACGTATTATTAACCCCACTCATGGTATTAATTCCAAGCTGCAAAGTCTCAGAAGCACACGTGATGCTGAATTTCATTGCCCAAGTTGTGGTTAATTACCTGATGTATACCTCGTTCTAAGAGAATTGCCCTTGGTTGCTGTATGCTTATTTTCCCTTCTTTTGTGCTCTCCCCATAACCCAGCTATCATTCATCTCTTCATTAGTTCCGGTCCCATGCTTGTGGCACAGGGTCATGCAGAGCAGGTGCTGGGTAAATACTTTACCAGGGGAGCACACACATTGCCCATTTGCCAGAGAAGAAGCAAAAGAGCATGGTGCTTTTGCTCAGGGACATGGTATAGAGAGATGGTTTCGGAGAAAACTGATGCTGAAAGCCACCTGAGACTGTGACAGCTATGAGAGTTTCTAAGCTTTTGCATTAGAACAACATTTTCACCACTGCAGATCCAATAGCACAGAATGTTATTCACTGTCGCATTTGCCTATGAACATATATTCATAGGCATATATGTGGGTATATTACAGTTAGCATATTCTCCTCCCCATGTGCTCTCCGTGCATCCAGCATGTGGCCCCAAATCTTGCGGCAATGCTTGACTGCCCTTTCTCTCACACCCCACCCCTAGTCCTTCAGTAAATCCTGCTGCCTCTGCCTTTGAAACAGGTCCCCAATAGAACCACTTCCCGCCACCTGCACAGCTAAGGCCTTGGGCCAATCCAGTGTCATCACTCAACGGGGGTCTGCACTGATCCTCTACCCTGCTCCCTTCCTCAACTGTTTATTCTCTAGTCTACAGCAGATTGAGCCTTTGAAGATTTCATCAGATCAAATGACACTCCCACTTGAATCGCAAAGTGGCTTTTTTAGTTCTGTGTAGACATAAACCAGAGCTCAACAGGGTAAATGCTCTTTGTGGTCCAGCTCTTGGGTCCAAACTGACATCCTGAGTCTCTTCCTCTTGACTTGCACGCGCGTACGCTGGCTTCCTGCTGTTCTTCAAAAGCAGTGAGCACATCCCCTGTCTCAGCCTCGGCTCTTCTCTCTCTCACTGGGTTTCTTTCCTCATCTCAATCAATTATCTGATCAAATGTCATCTCTTCAGAAATGCCCCCTTGGCCTCCACATCTAAAGGTGATCTTCTTAGTCACTTGGTCCCTCTCTATCCCCCTATCTTTTTTTTTTTTTCTGAGACAGGATCTTGCTCTGCCACCCAGGCTGGAGTGTAGAAGCCCAGTTGTAGCTCACTGCAGTCTCAAACTCCTGGGCTCAAGGGATCCTCCTGCTTCAACCTCTCAAATAGTTGAGACCACAGGTGTTCACCGCCACTCTGGCTATTTTTAAAATTTTTTGTAGAGATGGGGTTTCACTATGTTGCCTAGGCTGGTCTCAAACTTCCAGCCTCAAGCAGTCCTCCTGCCTTGGACTCCCAAAGTGTTGGGATAGTAGGCATGAGCCACTACACCTGGCCTCTTTTTCTTTACTGAATACTTTATACGTTCATTCATTTATCACGTGTCCACCCCCAACTACCCCCTAGATTGCAGCCTCCATGAGACAGGCATTGGGTTTCGTTCACTGTTTCCACTATAGAAAATAAACATCTGTGGAATGAATTACTGGGATTATCTGATAACTGTATTTCAGTGATTAAAATTCCTGTTAAAATCCATACGACTGAAAGGGCACTGGCAGCCTGCAGATGGTAAGACACTAGGGCTTGTCCTATCGTTGCCATTGGACTTGTTTGTGCTGCTGTTCCCCCGCTCCCACCCCTACCCCCATTTAAAATAAAATGTTATCAATAGATTTCACTTGAAAGTCTCTTGGAAGACTCCAGGATTAGTCCTGGCACCAGGGGTAGAAGATGAGAGCCCTGGATGATGTGTTTTCAGAGCAAGCACAGACAGTGTGCATCGATTCTGGACGGCATTAATGTCTGCGTGTTTATCTCCTTTACAGAAATTCAAGAACCCGTATTACCCTCCCACCCAGTCCTCTCAAAATGGACAGATTCCAAAGCCCTCAAGAAACATTAGCTGTAATTTGTTGTATCACATGCCTTACAAATTGCCAAGGAGAAGCATAAATTGTCAATACTTCTTCCAGAAGGATTAACTTTATTAATATTTATGATTGGCCTCTGAATGGTATCGTTCAGCTTTTTGACTTTCTTTTATTCATGGGAGATGCACAAAGCAACTTCTTTTTGGGTTGAAAATACTGAGGCATATACAAAGTAAAGATATCTGAATGGAGCCATAAGCTAAACCGTATTTTGTGCTTGTGACTTGTGTTTCTTGATGAGTGGTATACGGTCTTGAGCACTTTTGCTGTTTGGAATTGCCATGTGGTTGACAACTTGGGCTACCACAGGGGGTGGTTTAGAACACTGGATTCCAGATCAAGTAACGCCATTTATCAGAACTGTAATTATGAAGTATTGAGGTATTTTCTTTTCACTTGCTTGTCGTCTTTGCATCCTGAGACCTTCTTTTGTCCCCAGTTTCCCATTAATTCTTGGCCATTTATGGAGACAGGTGTGGTTTAGTTTCCCCCAGTTTAGGCTGAGCCAGGTGTTTCATTCATCTTCAGCCTGTTGGTGTAACTGAGTCCCCACCTTCTACAAAGCTGGGTCCTAACTACCCAGGAACATTTGCACTTATTTGACTTCATTTCTCCCCTTTCCCCAAATGCCTGGGTTCTAAGTCCTGCCTTTTTGGTCTGGGCTAGACACTGGCCAGTTTCTTTACCATTTTGGTTTCCGTCTTCTTCATCCATAGATGAGATAGTTGTATTGACAATCTGTAAGTCTATTCGTTTATGAGCTGATATTTATGGACTGTCATCTCAGATGTTGGATAAGTTTTCCTTGATTGATTCATTGATTCATGGACTCATATTCTAATTTGTTTCAGAAAGAATTTAAGGCAGCTGGATAAGTTTTTACTTCATTAGCTTACAAAGCACTTTCGCATGTATTATCCTGTTTGTTTATCCCAATAGTCCTGTGAGGCAGGTGAAAGTCTGATATTACTAATTTCATGGTACAGATGGGATTAAAGCCTCTTTAACACTCCAAATCTGATGATTCTATAGCCCAATTGTTCAATTTAGACTTGTTAGGATAATTATTCTAGCTCAGTGATTCTGAAACTTCGTTGCGTAGGACTGGAAGTTTGTTTACAGTAGAGATTTCTGACTCACTATATTTGGGTTGGAGCCCAGGAATCTGCATTTCTCATAAGCAATAGCGTGATTCTGATCAGGAGGCTGCTGGCTGCCCCTCTGTGCTTACACAGTGCCTGCCTCAGCAGGGATGTTCACCAAATGTCCATTGACTTAACTTATGCACAGCAAATCTCAAGTCAGTACTAAAACTTTTAAGCATAAACAGATATACAATGGACACAATATGCAGTCAGTTTTACTGTGGAGTCAGTTGATTGGCACCCAAGTGTCTGAAAGTAAAATTAACTGGTGCTCTGTGTACTGTGCTCCCAGGTCTCCTTGTTAATGCCGTAGGCTTCAGATTTTACCTCTTACACTTCTCATACCCATATGTCCCATAAACTCTCATTTTCCCTTATTAACAGACTCTCTCAACCCGCCTTTTCCTTCAGTGGCTTACTTCAGGAAGCCCATTAATTCTCCCATTAGCAATTAGGGAACCATGGTCTCCCTGGCCAGGACATAGCTCCCAATGAATAAATACCCTCAGACGTGGAATAACAGGAACCTGTATCAAAAGATCCCCACTGTCCTGTAATAATACCCCTAATATTTGCATGGAACGAGAAAAGGCTCTATGTTAAAGCAGCATCAACTGATGTTTTCTTGCGGTCTTTTAAAGTCCATTGATAAATGGCGGTACCCTATAGAAGGTAACAAATAGGGTTTTAAGCCTTGCAGTGCCAGACCTTCACTGAGAAACTGTAGTCTCCTTGGGGACAAGGCTACTCTGCCTCCTCTAGATCTAGTACCGTATCATGTTAAAGAATATTTTTCTTTTCCAAAAAGTTAAATCATAACTCTCATAGACATAGTGTTAAAGAGAGAAGTGGGAAGATGTTACAATCGATTCCAGGCAGAATCCAAAGAGCAGATGCATTTGTAGATCAAGAAGATTGAAATGAATTTGCAAATAGAGGCTGAGCTGGCATCTTCCACAGTATGGTGGGTGCAATGAGCTGAGCTGCCACCCGACAGTATTTCCATGTCTACAGACAAGGACGATTTTGTATCACCTTCCAAGATCCACAATTCGCAGAGCTCAGACAATGAAATGGTAGAATCAAATATCTCAGAAGGGTGTGAGTTTAACAGTTCATCGTTTTCTATTGAAGCACCAATTTTCCTTGCCTTGACTATATGTACCTGTGTTTAACAGTCAGTTTAAGAGAGAATTCATCCTAAGTTGGGTTGCTCTGAGACTTCTCATCTGGGTCTTTCTGTCAAAAACAGAACCACATCCTCTAATGAAGGGATTCTTAAGGTAGTGGGCTGGAAGAGGGGGAAAAAAGGAAGAGAAGGGATGGGGAAGAAGGATGTATCAGAATCATCTTAGAACCAGGGCCATGTGTGCGTGTGTGTGTGTGTTTGTGTGCATGCGTGTGCACGCGTGTGTTTAGGAAAAGCTCCTCATACCCTTGCTGAGATATTTGACTGCTCTGAAGTTTTAGGTTCCCATTGTCATCATTCAGTGCCGTGACTCCAGGCACTTGGCCCTGGAGACTTTAGTTCTAGTGTTGGTCAGTGACTTGCACCCTTGGGGCTTTGGTCCAATCGCTTGACTCCAAATATCCTCCTCTAAAACATGGAGAAATACTGATGTTGTTATTGTAGGGAAGTAGAATCTACTTTCTTTTCCTCCCCCATCACTAGGCTCATGGTTGAGGCCCCTATCTGTAACAAAAGACAGATTAATAAGAGAAAAGCATACACATTTAATGTAAGTTTTCTGTGACCTGGGGACTTTCAGGAGTGAAGACCCTGAAATAAGGAAATAAATTTTTATGCTGTTTTGCATTTTTTATGCTATTTTTATGCTATTTTAACGAATGCCCAACACACTCATTCACTGGGCAGGTGGAGTTTCCAGGAACACAAGAAGTACCACGATGCAAACAGAGAAGAGCCCTGAGAACCAGCAGTCAGGCTTTTGCTTGTTCTTATCAACTGTAATGTTTTACTGCAAGTGTTGATTCTGTGCAGGCCTCTAAAGAATTGATATAATATCTTGCTTTAGGGACTTTATATCAAATCGCAAATACAAGATTAATGATTAGGAAACAGCAAGTGCGAGAGTGAAATATAATCAAGGGCTATTAAGTGGTGAAATGTGAATAGATGATCATTGCTCTAGATGGTCAGGAAAGAGTGCTCTGCAAAGAACCCTGGCCCTTACTTTATGTTTTCTGACAATGCATGTGCAGGCAGTTGTGACCCTGATTCTACTGATAATTGAAAGGAACAGAGAATTGAGGCAGGTGGACGAATAGTTCTAGAAAGGAATACAATACATACTTCATGGAAAAATGTACGCACTGGTCATGGGTACGTTATCTTCCCAGAGCTGAAGGGTTTCTGTGGAAAATGCAGTCACGGACCTAGTATCCAGACTTAAGATTGGGAGCATCTCAGATTTTGATTTCATTTTGAAAGACAGGGAGAGGGCCCAAAGGGAGTCCTCCTTGTCCTTTCAGACTTATTTCTTTCTGTAATTTACAAATTCTTCATTTTTTTTTAAAACCATTTGAAAAGAGCCATTTTACAATGAATTGGCCAGAAGGAGGTTAATACAGACAGGAAGGTGGCACAGCAGGGCTCTGTGGCCATCAAACACAAGGATGAAGTGGGACCAGGTGGCCAGGAGTGGTTTTGGCTAGAGCAGACACAAGGCTTTGGAAGAGGCTGTGCCTCCCTGGTTAGCATTTTAAAAATTGTTCTCTGGGAAATGTCACATCCTTGAGCTTATTACATTGAACAATAGATAGGCTTTTAGATGCAATTTGGTGACTATAAAATAAAATCTTTGGTGATAATTGAAATGAGCTTCATATTTGATTTATAAAATTCAGTGCTCTCAATAGATAATGCATGCAGGCCCGAATACCTAGGTGATGGGTTGATCTGTGCAGCAAACCACCATGCACATGTTTACCTGTGTGACAAGGCTGCATATCCTGCACATGTATCCCAGAACTTAAAAAAGAAAAAAGTTGAATGCTCTCATTCACATGGTCACAGAGAGTTACCTATAAATATTTCTGGAATATTGATGGTAAGAATGGATATCCAAGCAGGCAACTTGAACACAAGAAGTTCAGTTTCATTTGAAGTCTCTGTTCTGTTCTTAGTAAGCTCAAGCATTAAAAGACAAACTTAAGGTTTAACTGGTGTGGCTATAAACAGCTCTGTACAAACCTCCACCTACTTTAAAAAAATTACTTCCATGGGATGTCTTCCTGAGGTTATTTTATTTCAACCATGCCTTCCCTTTATTTCTAGAGCTTTGACTGAGGTTCTAAGACTGCACATGAAGTATTCAGGATTTTTTCTGTTGTGTCCAGTGTGATATAACTCTGGATCAACGGAGAGCTCACATTCTTTAGAAATATTACTAATCACTTTGACGTAGAAAGCACAGATTCAAATCATTTTGCATAGAGTATTCCCGTAGTGGTTCTAGCATTGCAGTGGATAACCAGATGCTTACTTAGGAGTACGTTTTGTTTTCTAGGTCCTTCCAGAGCCCCATTCTTTACTATGTGTGAGACACAGAAACTGTCCTTTTCACATTTTTAAACATGTTTCTCTAAAACTTGTAGTCTCTCCTCTTTTAAATTTTTTTTAGAGTCAGGGTCTCTGTCTGTTGCCCAGGCTCAAGTGCAGTGGCGTGATCATAGCTCACTGTAGCCTCGAACTTCTGGACTCAAATCATCCTCCCACCTCAGCCCCCCGAGTAGCTAGGACTACAGGCCTGTGCCACTGCACCTGGGTATTTTTAAAAATTTTTCGTGGAGACAGAATCTCGTTGTGTTGCCTAGGCTGGTCTTGAGCTCAAATGATTCTCCTACCTCAGCCTCCCAAGGACTGTTATTACAGGGATGAGCCACCGTGCCTGGCACTCTTCTCCTTTTAAAAGAGAAGTAAACTATATGGAAACTTGAAAATTACACGAGCAACTATTAGTTTTTACTTGCACAGGACTGGAAGTAGACACTAGAGAAAAGAAAACAAACGTGGAGTTTGGTCTTATAGCCTGCAGTGGCTCTCCGTGGTGCCGTGGAAATTGCTGCAGATGAAGCAACCGTGTCTATGTATTTGATGCCAAATTCCGCGGCTTGGCAGGACTGATAAAGGCAACATCTGATGAAAGTTCCCTTTGAGGATATTTCAATTTCTTTCCTTTTTTTTTTTTTTCTGCCTCTCTTAAATTCATCAGCATTTTTACATATCATGCAGTACCTAGAACAGATCTGCTCATTACATCCTCCCTACCTCAGTCCCACCGGTTATGAAATGGTGATGAGAAACAACTCTTGAAAGTGATGAAAAGAGGTATAGGGCTCAAAACCTGAGTTCTGGTTTTCAGAAAAGACAAAGCAATACCATTTCCCCCTCTTTTTTTTTTTCTGACTTGTTCCTATAGTATTATTTAAACAGTCAAAACCACTTATGAATCAAGAATAATAATATAAATAATTTCTTAAGGACTTAGTAAATACATACAGAGGCGTTTTTGAAAGCAAGTATTATTGATCTCAGTAATATATTTTGGCACAAGCATTGGCTTAATAGACTACTAAGTGTTTATTTGTAAAGCATTGACCTGTTTGTAAGGCTTCATGTCGGGCTACAGGTGAGGTTTGAGAGCACACACTTGGAAGGCTCCACTAGTTCTATTTAGAGATTTCTAAAAGGTCCCCATTAGACCAATGAGTTAAGATCCCCATTATCACTGTAGTCTTCTGTCAATAAACATCCTTGCCTTCCCTGTTTTGCGTTTAGTACAGCCTTATTAAAAAGTTACCAAAAGATGCTTGCATATATTGTCATAAGAAATTCCCATTACGGGAGGCTGAGACGGGCGGATCACGAGGTCAGGAGATCGAGACCATCCTGGCTAACACGGTGAAACCCCGTCTCTACTAAAAAATACAAAAAACTAGCCGGGCGAGGTGGCGGGCGCCTGTAGTCCCAGCTACTCGGGAGGCTGAGGCAGGAGAATGGCGTGAACCCAGGAGGCAGAGCTTGCTGTGAGGTGAGATCCGGCCACTGCACTCCAGCCTGGGTGACAGAGCGAGACTCCGTCTCAAAAAAAAAAAAAAAAAAAGAAAGAAATTCCCATTACTATTCATGCTTTTAAGAAAACAATGAACTTGATCTTCACACGAGTCAAGCTACATAACACACACACAGGGGCTCTCTACGAGGAAGGATGTTTATTTGGAAATAGGCATTGCAATGGGAATGTACGTGCCACAGTGAAAACTGTGTGTATTCAGAGAGGTAAAGGGAAGGCAACGTTTTTAAAGGAAAAAATGAGGAGGATTACATAATTGTTCGAAATCATTATCCTTGGCTACAGAGATCAATAACGAGTGCTGCCAGTCTGGGGTTGTACAGGTTGTTGCTGGGGCAAATGTCCTTACAGAAGTATTTTTTGGTGTCAGGTTTTGATAGCCTTTGTGCATGGTTGTGGTTTTTGCAGCTGTTGGTAATAGGTCTTGTTATCAGGCATACATGAATGACAACCCTCTCTTCGTGGCCTTCCCTGGCTCTGTTTGTCAGGGTTATCTTAACATTAGTGACTCCATTTTGGTTCTGACAACTTTCACGCGTCTTCTTTCACTGCTGCACCCCCACCACAGCATCGTGACGGAAGGCGTCAACTTCCGTACTCTGACTCTTGGACAGATGGGCACTGGTATCACTTCAGCTTCACTTTCAGAGCTCCTTCTAGGCCTTTTTACCCACACATAGCCTTCCTTCTTCTTCTTCTTCTTTTTTTTTTTTTAATAGATCAGATTATACATTAGTAGCAACTTTCTTTTTCTCTTAATGTATCTTTGATAGCTTTCCTTATTTGTAGATGTCTACCCTATCTTAAAGCAGTATAATACATTTCATAGTAGGTGTGTACCAAGGTAATGAAGTGAATCTGCATTAATAAACGTTTGGGATGTCTGGCTTTTACAAAGCTTGCGAGTGATCCTTGGCCATGTGCATTTTTTGTGTACATTTTCGAATATTTTTGTATGATAGAATCCTAAGGATGGAATCGGGTTTTGAATTTTGTAGTACACTTCCATGTGATTTTTTCTAAAAGCTGTACCAGTCTATATTTATATGACAATCTACGAGAGCACCCATTTCCACTTAGACAAAGCAGCAATGAATATTATCAGTCTTTTTAGGTTGTGCAATCTAAAGGGTGTCAAATGTGTGTTTAATTCTTATAATTTGTATATTACTGACTACTATTAAGTTGAGCATCTTTTTACAAGTTCTTGGTCAATTTTATTAGTTGGAGATCAGATGTTTGCCATAGATCTTTCCTTATAACGATGTAACTTAAGGTCTACTAAGGACTAGTAAGCGCTTGGGATTTAGAGATTGAGGAGGTTAAATGGAATCTACAAGCTAGTGAACAGCAGTGAGGTATGCACAAATAATCCTAACAAGGTGAGTTGTGTCCATTAACAGCATAGGCAAAGTTTAAAGAGGGATGTGAGGATGAGGATTTCAGAGGGTCAGGGTTGAGCCAGGTTTGAAGATTTCTCCAGGTGGCAGATGGGGAGGGCCATCAACAATGTGAAATCGTCGGCACACGGTGTCCTAGAAAGGCGAGTTGTCCTGCAGGGCTTGGTGTGGGAAATGGAGCTGGGAAGGGGATCGTGGACCTGCTGTGACAAGATCAGGGGAAGAAATCTTTTCCTGGGCCCAGCGGAGGGTCCAGGAATCCTGTTCTCACGCATAAAATGCTTTTTATTATCTGTTATAAATATGTGTTGACTGAAGGTGATGATTCCACGTCTTCACTTATCTGCTTGGCCCAAAGTCCATTCTTCCCATTCTTGTGTCGTTTCTTCCATGGCAGATCATTCTAACACACGGCAGTGTTGTTTCAGCCTTAGGTTCTCTGTAATCACATCATCAACACAGGTGAGTTGGCATTCCAGTCACCTTCCAACATAGGAGGAAGTTAATTGGTGATTCCGTTTTTTTCTCCTCTGAGTACTGCTCATGATCTCTGCAGGGATTTCTGAGCAGGATGTCTTAGTCAGAGGCATATATTTAAGTCTAACTGCTGTTACACTTAATAGAAAGTGGCTTGTAAAATACGTTAAAATATTTACAAGGTTCCTTTGAAACATAGTGATAAAATACTCAGCCAAACTTCTTTTTGGAAACAAGTTCACTTAAGCCATTCAATAAAGATGGCTTGGCCAGGTGCCGCAGCTCATGCCTACAATCCCAGCATTTTGGGAAGCCACAGTGGGAGGATCACTTGAGGTCAGGAGTTCAAGAAAAGCCTGGCCAACGTGGTAAAACCCCGTCTCTACTAAAAATACAAAAATTAGCCAGGCGTGGTGGTGGGTGCCTGTAGTCCCAGCTACTTGGGAGGCTGAGCCAATGGCGTGAACCTGGGAAGCGGTGGTTGTAGTGAGCCGAGATTGCACCATTGCACTCCAGCCTGGGCAACAAGAGCAAAACTTGGTCTCAGATAAATAAATACATAAAGATGGCTTGATTTATGTCATTAAAGATGTTTCCTGCAAGTTTTCCTGATAGATCATGTGCATTTCAGTGATGACAGTGGAGATTCATTTTGTTTTCTAGCTACTAGTGGTTTTCAAAGAGGTAATGACATGGCACATCCCTTAAAAATGAAGAAATGGACTGAGGTACACACCCTGAAATATGTACTCTGTGTGTAAGTCTCAGCACATTTCCCTCTTTTCTTATACTAGCGTTAGAGCACTTGGGTTCCATTAGTGCTGTGTTTTGAATATACATTTTGCTTTTTAAGTGCCTCCAACTACTGCTCAAGATCAATTTGCTCCTATTTTTAATGCTAGAAGCTCCCCCCAGCACTCCCCAACACCTGAAAAAAATTAACTAGGAAACAACATCCGCTTCTAGTCCTAGATCTCTAGTACTTGCAAGATGTCATACATTTGAAATCGTGCAGTATGCAGGCTTTTCAGGTTGGCTTCTTTCACTCAGCACTATGCGTTTAAGGTTCCGCTATGTCTTTTCATTGCTTGATAGCTCAGTCTTTTTATTGTGGACTAGTACTTCTTGGATGGATGGATGGATGATAGTTTGTTTATCCATTCACCTACTGAAGGACATCTTGCAAAAAGCAACACCATGAAGACTGTAGAAAGAGCAGTGCTTGCTGGGGGTTGGCAGAGGGAGAGATGAATGGGTGGAGCATTGTGTTAGGCTGTCCTGGTGTTGCTATAAAGAAATACCTGAGACTGGGTAATTTACAGAGAAAAGAGGTTTAACTGGCTCACAGATCCGCACACAGTACTAGAAGCGTGGTGCCAGCATCTGCTTCTGGTGAGGCCTCAGGGAGCTGTGACTCATGGCAGAGGGAGGGGCAGGAGCTTGCCCCTCACATGACAAGAGTAGGAGCAAGCGACAGCGTGGTGGGGGAGGCGCCACACACTTTTAAATGACTAGTTTCCCATGAACTCATTAGCATGAGGGCAGCACCAAGCCATGAGGGATCCACACCCCCAGACCCAAAGACTTCCCACCAGGCCCCACCTCCAACACTGGGGATTGTATTTCAACATGAGATTTGAGGGGACAAATGTCCAAACTATATCAAGCATGGAGGATTTTGAGGGCAGTGGAACTACTCTGTGTGATACCATTATGGTGGCTACATATCGTCGTACTCTTGTCCAGACCATAGCCTGTACAACACAGAGTGAACCCTAATGCCAACTGTGGACTTTAGTTAATGATAATGTATCAGGGCTGGGCACAGTGGCTCACGCCTGTAATCCCAGCACTTTGGGCGGCTGAGGTGGGTGGATCACTTGAGGTCAGGAGTTCGAGACCAGCCTGGCCAACATGGTGAAGCCCTGTCTCTACCAAAAATATAAAAAAAATTAGCTGGGCATGGTGGTACATGCCTGTAATCCCAGCTACTCGGGAGACTGAGAGAGGAGAATCGATTGAATCCGGGAGGCAGAGGTTGCAGTGAGCTGAGATCGGTCCACTGCACTCCAGCCTGGGCGACAGAGCCAGACTCCCTCTTGGAAAATAATAATAATAATAATAATAAAAAATCAGTATCAGCTCATCACTTGTAACAAGTGTAAAACACCAGCACAAGATGTTAATAAAGGGGGAAAGCCAGAGGGGGTGTGAGGGAGTATGTGGGAACTCTCTACATCAGGGTTCCCCTAACACAGGAACCAGGCTGCAGAGCAGGAGGTGAGCAGTGGGTGAGCTAGCAAGTGAAGCTTTATCTGTATTTACAGCCACTCCCCGTAGCTCCCCATTACTGCCTGAGCTCCACCACCTGTCAGATCAGCGGCAGCATTAGACTGTGCATTCGAGGGATCTAGGTTGCGTGCTCCTTATGAAAATCTAATGCCTGATGATCTGTCACTGTCTCCCATCACCCCTGATTCTACATTATGGTGATTTGTATAATTACTTCATTATATATCACAATGTAATCATAATAGAAATAAGGTGCACAATAAATGTAATGTGCTTAAATCATCCTGAAACTATCCCTCCACCCCCAGGCCATGGGAAAATTGTCTTCCATGAAACTGGTTGCTGGTGCCAAAAAGGTTGGCAACCACTACTCTACACTTACTGCTCATTTTTCTGGGAACCTAAAACTTCTCTAAAAAAAAAGAAAACAAACTGCTGAGCACGGTGGCTCATGCCTGTAATCCCAGCACTTTGGGAGGCCGAGGTGGGCAGAACATGAGGTCAAGAGATTGAGACCATGCTGGCCAACATGGTGAAACCCCATCTCTACTAAAATACAAACATTAGTTGGGCATGGTGGCACGTGCCAGTAGTCCCAGCTACTTGGGAGGCTGAGGCAGGAGAATCGCTTGAACCTGGGAGGTGGAGGTTGTAGTGAGCCGAGATCGAGCCACTGCACTCCATCCTGGCAACAGAGTAAGGCTCTGTCTCAAAAAAAAAAAAGAAAAAAAGCAAGTCAGCCGGGTGCGGTGGCTCATGCCTGTAATCCCAGTACTTGAGGGACTGAGGAGAACAGATCACTTCAGCCTAGTCCTTGGCAACATGGCAAAACCCCATCTCTACAAAAATTACAAAAATTAGCCAGACATGGTAATGTGCGCCTGTAGTCCCAGCTACTCATCAGCCTTAGGTGGGAGGATTGCTTGAACCTGGGAGGTTGAGGCTGCGGTCAGCTGTGATTGTACCACTGCACTTCAGCCTGGGTGACAGAGTAAGACCCTGTCTCAAAAAAAAGTCTATTAATTAACAAAATTAAAACTTATAAATAAAGAAGTGGGCACATTTAACTCGTCATGTGACAAAAATATTTATGAATCATGCCTCAGTTTCCAATCCTTACTTCCTACAGAGTTCTGTGCACTTGGCGCCACCATTACAACACTGTCCACTACTTCTCGGTGACTTGCTCTTTCAGTAAATGTGAATTGAGCACCGAATGCTAGATGTGCTGGGTTTGAGGATGAGCCATAGTGTCTACTCCTTGAGATCTTAGTCTATTGTGGGAAACAGACATATGAACAGGTGAATGGCACTTAAACCCCTGGGTGTGATATTTAAAGATATGAACAAAGTGCTGTGGGACCACGGGGAGCACTGTCTCAGCTTCCCTGTAGGAGTCAAGAGGAGCCTCTGAGAGGAGGGCGTGTCCGACCTAGGTGTGTTTTAAGTGTGAGGAGGTGGCGAGGTGTGTGTTTGTTGGGGCAATGCTTGCAAGTATAACAAACCCCCAAGTACATAATGGCTCAAACACAGCAGCGTTACATGTTGCTCATAGAATGGCTCAGCAGACAGCCCACTTGCAAGCACGATTTGGGACCCCAGGGTCCTTCCAATGTTGCCTCATTTCTATGCATCAGCTGGAGAAAAAGGGAGAGAAGTAGAGGCAGCACAAAAGCTTGATGGCCCAGCCTGGACATGTGTCACTTCTGCTCAAGTCCCCTTAGCAAGAGCTCATAGCATGACCCCAGAACAGGTCTGGGAAATGCCCCCAGCTAGGCAGCCGGTGACACTGCTCCAGGCCATAGAAAGGGCGACTGAAGGTTCTTAAGAGGTAGTGAGTGCTCCCTGCCATACCAGGGGAAGTAGAGAGTTCAGTCTAAAGAAATAATCTAGTGGCCGGGCACAGTGGCTCATGCCTGTAATCCCAGCACTTTGGGAGGCCGAGGCGGTTGGATCACTTGAGGTCACGAGTTCGAGACCAGCCTGGCCAACATGGTGAAACCTTGTCTCTACTAAAAATACAAAAAAATTAGCCCGGTGCGGTGGCGAATATCTGTAATCTCAGCAACTTGGGAGACTGAGGCAGGAGAATTGCTGGAACTTGGGATGCAGAGGTTGCAGTGAGCCGAGATTGAGCCATTGCACTCCAGCCTGGGCCCACAACAGTGTGACTCCATCTAAAAAAAAAAAAAAGAAGTAATAAATACTGCGTGTTAACTTTTTGGAAGGACTCTCCCAAATCTGGGGAATTCACCCCATTCTCCCCAAGGAGGAAAACGGGCAGCTGGATGGCTGAGTGGGTGGAGTGGGATAGTTCTTCATGCTGCACTCATTTATATTTTTGAATGTTTCCCTTTCAAATGTATTAATTATTAAAGAAATGAGTCACCTTAATAGACTGCTACGTAACGTGTGGGAAACCCTGTGGTTCCGCAGGCACTGGGTCCCTGTGGGGAGATACACATTCCTCACAAGCTTGGGTGAAGTTGCTATTTGAGGAGGCAGTAGATGTCCCTTTGAGCCCGGCTTGGAAGGGCCTTGTCTGGTTGCTGAGGCATTTAGGCATCCTCATGTGGGCCAGGAGGAGGCCACGGCATTGGGCAGGGAGCCCTCTCCAGGGCTTGGACCCAGGCGTAAGGCATTGGTGACAGGGAGGTGGCCTGAGCAGGAGTCGGCAGGGTGCAGTGGTCCAGGCTGGGAGATGAGGCTGGAGGAGAGGGATGGCTGTGGGGATTTTGAGGAGGGGTTGGGCTCTTAGACAGTTTGTCAGGGAAACCAGGAAGGTTTAGGAGCCAGTTATCCCGGAGGGAGAAAATCAGTCCTGGCTGTGATGTTTGGGTTTTGAGCCCTTAGATACATGGTAGGTGTGCTGAAAGGTAAACAATCCCATTCCAGTTTTAGAAAGCTGGAGAAGCAGGCAGGACCTCCAGGGGGAGATGTCTAGTAAACAGCTATAAACGTGGGCTCGGGTCCCTGAGAGGGTCCAGGCCGCAGCCTACCTCAGAAAAGGAGGCTGTGACCTTGGGCGAATGTGCAGCCGGAGCAGGGGGCTCCAATGCAACTGTGGGGGGTGTCCGGTAAGGAATGGACATGGGGGAGCCTGTGTGGAGGGACAGGAAGGCAACAACCACAGCGGGAATTCCTAGAAGCCCAAGTAGGGATTGCTGCATGAATGGGGTTTGCCAAATGCTGCAGGAGTTTGGTAGGAGCCGGAGTGCTTGTGCACGGCTGGATTTGGCAAAGACTTGCCATTGCTCTCGGCAGAGCAATTTCAGAAGATGGTAGCAGGAGGCCCCTGTAGGCGACTGAGGAATGAATAACGATCAGACTAGAGGACAGTCTGAGATGTTTTGAGAGGCAAACGACAGGGTAGGTTTTCTTGTTATTGTTTTTTGTTTTGTTTTGTTTTTGTTTTTTGAGACATAGTGTCACTCTGTTGCCCAGACTGGAGTGAAGTGGCGAAATCTCAGCTCACTGTAGCCTCCACCTCCCGGGTTCAGGCGATTCTCCTACCTCAGCCTCCTGAGTAGCTGGGATTATAGGCGCCCACCACCATGCCCAGCAAATTTTTTATTTTTAGTAGAGACAGGGTTTCACCATTTTGGTAAGGCTGGTCTCGAACTCCTGACCTCAGATGATCCACCCACCTCGGCCTCCCAAAGTTTTGGGATTACAGGCATGAGCCACCGCCCCCAGCTGAGGGGATAGTTTATAGTGGTCTCTTAGGCATGATTATAAGTCACGGGAAGAAACTAGTTAATATTGTCACTCCTTGTTTAAGTGGCTATTCCTTCCTAAAACACACACACACACACACACACACACACGCACACACACATATACATATATATACACACACACACACACACAATGAGTGTGTGTATATAGTCTGTCTTCTGGTTATTTTGATAACATAGCCTTTGAATGGATTAGAAAACCTCAACATTGTTAAGTATATATGCTTTCTGTAAACAGATTTCAATTGATGAATTCTAATAGTGACTTTTACTTCAGGGGGAAAATCTCATACAATTACGATGGAATGGGAATTGATTTTCTCTTCCCTGAGCTCCGGAAAACAATTTGAGATTATCCAGTTCTAGTACTAGCTTGATTTCTTCTAACAAACTTTGTTTTTTAAATGTGAAAAAATAAACATAAATTGCTTCTCTGTAAAGTATGGGCTTGTATTATTTTTTAAAGCTTACCTCATGATTAAAATATAAGCTATATACAGAAAAATACAGGAATTATTATTTTTTGTTTACTGAGCTATAAATTACATACATTAAATTCATTTTAGTGTATTCACAAAGTCATGCAGCCATCACAATTATCTAATTCCAGAACATTTTCCTCACCCCCCAAAATAACTCCATACCTGTTAATAGTCACTCCCCTTCTCCCCATCTCCCAGCTCCTGGAAATCACTAATCAGCTGTCTCTAAGAATTTACCTATTCTGGGCATTTCCTTTAAATTGAGTCATGTGGTATGTGGCCTTTGTGTTTGGTTTCTTTTACTTAGTACAATATTTTCAGGGACCATCTGTGTAGTAGCTTGAATTGGAACCTTATTCTTTTATTCACTGCTGAATAATACTCCATTTCACAGATATCCCACATTTTGTTTATCCATGCATCAATTCATGACCATAACTGCTTTTTAATGTTTTCATTTTGAAGATCTGGGGCCTGATTTGTGCATGAAGAACGCTATGGTAGCTGGTATGAGCCCACCTCACTCAGCCCAGGAGCCAGGGCAGAGATGCCACTGGGGATTTTGCCAGTTTGCCTCGGAGGTCCTCGTGTGTCCACGTGCTTGGGTGCTCATGGCCAGAAGACAACTTTTGTGCCTCATCTACAGTGCTCCCCTAGGGAATAGGATGTCTCTGAGGACCCTGGCATAGAACAGAAACCCCAGCCACTGCATGTCAGGTGACATTTCTTCCCTGGGGATCTTTAGATTTGCATAAACACAGAGAGAGCGTTTTCTTCCAGTGTGAACCCTGACTTCTTTAGTTTGGGGGCTTTGATGGTTTCTACCAAAATCCTAGGGATGTGTCTTATCACGTGCTTGTGGGCTAGTCAGAGGGCTCGGAGCTCCTAGGCAGGGGCCCCCCAGTTTTGTGATGTTCCGTGAATTGCTGCAAGCATCTAGCCTGCTCGTTTTCTTCTGACATTTTTTTTTTTTTTTCTGCAGATGATACAACCATGTTTACCACCATGTTTACGCTTCTCAAAGGGAAGCAGTCCCAGAAAAAGCTCCCTTAGGATGCATAACTAGGTGGACTCCTGGGTGTTTACATGTTCTTAAGTGGTGGATGTTGTTCTTTCAAGGAGCCTGGCTGTTTTTTCAATGCATGCGTGTTGTATCTACTAGAACAGAGTTCATGACAGGGTCAGTGTGTGAGCGGTGCTTTCCGGCACGTGTGTTATCTAAAGAGACACAGCCACACATGGGGTGTTCTTGGCTCTGTGTGGAATGGGGATCAGTGAGCCTCCTTACGTACTTTCCCACAGTTTGGAGAAATCTGAGTTAGTCTGCAGAATGGCTTCTATTTCTTTTAAATCTGATCTGTGGGAGTTGAGTTGTTGCAAGGTCTGTCTGCGTTCCTAAGCCTTGGTACTCTGTCTTTCCACGATCACAGGTCAAAGGCATTTTCCCATAGGTTTCTTCCTGGATGAGTAGGGGATGGAAAAGGGGAGAGGGAAGTGTTATGGATTTTCTCTGCACATCTCTGGTGTGTCCTGAAGTTCATTTCAGGTCTGTTCTTTTCATTTCGTTTTGTTTTGTTTTTGAGACAGGCTCTCTCTCTGTCTCCCAGGCTGGAGTGTAGCGGTGTGATCATAGCTCACTGCAGCCTTGAATTCCTGGGCTCAACTGATCTTCTCACCTCAGCTTCCCAAGTAGCTGGGACGATAGGCGCGCACCGCCACTCCTGGCTAATTTTTGTATTTTCTGTAGAGGCAGGTGTCTCGCTTTGTTGCTGAGTCTGGTCTTGAACTCCTGGGCTCAAGCAATCCTCTTGCCTCAGCCTCCCAAAGTGTTGGGATTACAGGTGTAAGCCATGGATCCCGACCTCGGTCTGTTTTTCCAGTGTTGTTTGTATACACGGAAGTAGAGTGCACATACATGATTCTTGTGTTTCAGATGAAATGCTTAGTTCCACACAGAACTACCCTGCATGAGAAATCACATGCTTCTGTTCACAATGGCAGTGTCATAGAACCAACCTGAGTACCCATCAATGGTTGACTGGAAAAGGAAATGAGGTAGATATACACCGTGGAATACTGCACAGCCAGAAAAGGGAATGAAATCATGTCCTCTGCAGCAACATGGATGGAGCTGGAAACCGTTATCCTAAGCAAACTAACTCAGAAACAGAAACTATTGAGTGTCCTCACTGACAAGCGGGAACTAAACAGTGGGTACTCATGGACATAGAGATGGAAGTAATAGATACTGGGGACTCCAGAAGAGTGGGAGTGCTGAGGCTTGAGAGATGACCTGTCAAGTACAATGTTTACTATTTGGGTAATGGTTATACTAGAAACCCAGTCCCTACCAGGATGCAATATACCTGTGTAACAGACAAGCACATGCACTCCCGAATCTAAAAAAGAAGAAATCTCGTGCTTGATGGGAGCGGAAGGGGAAGGTTGGTCAACCCCTCTGTGGTGCAAGGAATGCTTCAGAGATGGTCAGCACTGAGGCTCTTGGTGCCTGTAGGTTGCATTCAGGACACTGACCCAGTTTGTCATTTATTCAGGACTCATACCTGGGCTCACTGCCTAAGGTGCATGAGCCTCTTTTTCTTATCCACTTTTTTTTTTTTTTTTTTTGAGACAGTGTCTCTCTGTGTTGCCCAGGTTGGAGTGCAAAGGTGTGATCTTGGCTCACTGCAACCTCTGTCTCCCGGATTCAAGTGTTTCTCGTGCCTCAGCCATCCGAGTAGCTGAGATTACAGGCGTGTGTCACCACACCTGGCTAATTTTTGTATTTTTAGTAGAGGGTTTTGCCGTGTTGGCCAGTCTGGTCTCGAACTCCTGGCCTCAAGTGATCCACCTGCCTCGGCCTTCCAAAGTGCTGGGATTACAGGCATGAACCACTGTGCATGGCGTCACTTTCTTTTCAAGCACAGTAACTGCCCCATCACAGAATTAAAATACCATTCTTTTTTATTTTCCCCTATGTTCCTCAGCACCCAGCCCCGTGCATTTTATTGATGACTTGTCTCTCACTCTTTTTTCAGTTTTGCACCACATGCTGTAAGAGGTATGAAATGCAAATAGGCTTGCTGCATACTTGGTATTTTCTCCAGCGTGCACGTGTTCTGTTGGTACGGACGTATCACTGCATTGCTGATGCAAGTATGGCTTGTGTAGCATTTAACATCTCATCTTGTCTCATCCCTGCGTGATGATGGCATTAATGAGAAAGAAACCACACAAGTGCTTGTTGCCCTCTGCTCTTCTTG
>NW_012106586.1:2250383-2266629 GCF_000951045.1 Mandrillus leucophaeus
GAATTTAAACTTTTATTTTAACCTCAGGGGTTACATGTGCAGGTCTGTCACATGGGAATACTGTGTGAAGCTGAGGTTTGGGGTATAGATGATCCTGTTACCCAGACAGTGAGCACAGCACCCAGTAGGCAGTCCCTCAGCCCCTACCCCATCCCCCATCCAGCAGTCCCCAGTATCCATTGCTCCCATCTTTATGTCCACGTGTACTCAGTGTTTAGCTTTCCTTTATAAATGAGAAAGTGTGGTAATTGGTTTTCTGTTCCTGGTTAATTCACTTCAGATAAGGGCCTCCAGCTGCATCCATGTTGCTGCAAAGGACATTATCTCATTATTTTTTATGGCTCCGTAGTATTCCATGGTGTATATGTATCACATTTTCTTTACCCAGACCACCATTGATGGTCGTTTAGGTTGATTCCACGTCTTTGCTATTGTAAATAGTGCTGTGATAAATAAGCATGCATGTGTCTGTTTGGTAGAACGATTTCTTTTCCTTTGGGTATATACTCACTAATGGGATTGTTGGGTTGAATGGTAGTTCTGTTTTAAGCTGTTTGAGAAATCTCCAAACTGCTTTCCATAGTGGCGGAACTAATTTACATTCATGAACTAATTTACACACCAGCAGTATATAAGCACCCTCGTTTTTCTGCAGCCTTGCCAATATCTGTTGTTTTTTGACAGTTTTTTTTTTTCTTTTTTTTTTAAACAGAGTCTCACTCTGTCACCCAGGCTGGAGTCCAGTGGCATGATCACAGCTCCACTGCAGCCTCGACCTCCCAGGCTTAGGTGATCCACCCACCTCAGCTTCCTGAGTAGCTGGTACTACAGGTGCCCACCACCATGCCCAGCTAATTTTTGTATTTTTTGTAGAGATGAGGTTTCACCATGTTGCCCAGGTTGGTCTTTAATTCCTAAGCTCAGGTGACCTGCCAGCCTCGGCTTCCCAAAGTGCTGGAATTATAGGAGTAAGCCACCATGCCTGGCTGTTTTTTGACTCTTTAGTAATAGCTATTCTGACTATTGTGTGAGATTGTATCTTATTCTGGTTTTGATTTGCATTTCTCTGGTTAGTGATAATGAGCATTTTTTCATATGCTTGTTGGCTGCTTATATGTCTTCTTTTGAGAAGTTTCTGTTCATGTTCTTTGTCCACTTTTTAATGAGGTTATTTGGAATACTTCATCTTAGCACCAGAGCTTTCAAAGATGCCTTAAGTCAAATTCCAAGATGACTTGGAAGGTGTGCCCATAACCTTCTCAGTCAGATTCAGAATTAATCAATCGATGGATTCGGAACAAGGTTTCCATGGTCTTGACATTGCTACTTTAATCGAAACTTTAATATTTACATATTTTGTTCCCGCCTCCTCCAGGGATATGTTCATGCTAAGAAATCTGATGACTTTTCAACAGATCAAAATTCTTACATAAAGTCAGTTGTCAAAGCTTTTGAAGCTGCGGTAGGTTCAGGAAATCGGTGTAAATAAAATCAATAAGACTATTTTTAAAATAAAGCTTTTCCTGGTATTGCTGGAGATTGTATTTAGCGTTTCTAAAAGATTCTTGATGGTAACACCTTACCATCAAACAGAATTAAAGAGTCATGTATCTTTTGGAGTCAGTGTTACAAATGGATTTTAAAGAAAATATGTTAAGGGAAGCTCCTGCTTTATCTGAAGTCTAAAGAATAGGTAGGGAGAAAGGGTGAGAGGGTGTATATATTGTTTTGGAGAAGGAGTCAGACAAGTTTTAAACAAATTGATATTCTGGAATCTTTATAATTCCCAAAAGGATTCTTTGCCACTGGGCAACCTCTAATTTAGATATAATACTATATGTTGATGATTAGATAAGGTAGCCTTATTTATTCAGGCTTTAGAAAACAACTTTCAGAAGACAACCCTTTCCCTTTTAGCCTTTTTCTAATTATGAACTATGTTCATAATTATTTTTATTGTGTTTGTATTGTTTGAAAGTCTTAAATCCGTGAATGTCTTTAGGGCATTCTGTGACCTTTAGTTGATCTTTAATTGTGAGATAGTTCAACCATGAGGGCAGATGAGAAATGAGGGAGGGTCTGGGTAGGAGGTTGACAAGCCAGAGACGTCTAGTGAATGTCAGAGAAGAGCCTACATCTAAAAACCGCCTTCTCTTATTTTCAAAAAAGCTTTAAAATATATTATCAACCTTTCATGATGATTTCCATAGAAGGATTTTCACTTTCTACAAAAGATCAAAGACAGTAAAAGATGAGTTAGAAAATGTAATCTTTGCTGAACACCGTGGCTCACTCTTGCAATCCCAGCACTTTGAGAGGCCAAGGAGGGAGGACTGCTTGAGGCCAGGAGTTTAGATGAGCCTGAGCAACAGAGACCTGCATCTCCACAACAAATACAAAAATTAGCTTGGCATAGTGGTGTGTACCTGTAGTCCTAGCTACTCGGGAGGCTGAGGTGGGCAGTTCACTTGAGACCAGGATTTGGAGGCTACAATGAGCTATGGTTGCACCAGCGCACTCCAGCCTGGGCAGCAGAGCAAGATCCTGTCTCCAAAAAACAAAAACAAAAACAAAAAAGAGATAAGAAGAAAAGAAAAGAGAAAGAACATACAATCTCCATCTCCCAGCTTTGAACCAAGTTTGTTAGTAAATTCAGCCTAGTTGGCTGGGTTTTTATTTCTCTGTTACTTATTGTTTTATTTTATCTCACTCTAGACCTTTTTGTGGTAGAATTTTTTACCCCATATATCTATGTGACACAGTATGTCATAAATGAAAATAAATGAGAAAACAAAGGATAAGAGAAAATAGGAGTAAAAGAAAGGAAGACAAAATCAGAGGTCAGAGAGAGTATATTTGGCTCAGACCATTTAAGAATTCAAAGTGGAAAGGAGGCATGATCCCTCACGAGAATTAGTGTCCATTAGAGGAGATAAATTCTGCTCCAGAGACATCGAGCTGTTTCTGATACTGAGCCCAGTATCGAACTTCTCCCTTAGGAATCCAAAAAGGTGCTGTGATACAGGACCACATCCCCCACAACATCCCTGAAGAAAACCTAGACAGGCTGCCTGGGGCGTGCCGTAGGACCTGGCAAGGGCAGCTCAGGGCAATTCCTACCAGTGTTTCAACTCAGGGGCGTTAAGCCAGGCTGGTGGCCTTGGTGCCTGCAGGGCCTCCCTAATAGGGAAGCGCCTGAAATCTTCCTGGGAGGCAGGAAATGCTTCAGGATGAAAAAAAGGACATCATGGAGCTTTGCTCACCCTCCTGTAAATCTCCATAAATGTCTTTGTTTGGGGCCTCCAGACTCTATTAGGGCATTTTCAATGAAAAAAAGAGGCTGTTATTTTGCCGTCAGGTTCAGAGATAATGTGTGTCATCGCCTTTGCGTGCCTGCTTGCTGCTTGTCAGGCTTTTAAAACTTTCTACCACTTGTTTTGTTGGTTTTAACTAGACACATTTGCCGCATATGGTTTTGTTAAACGTACTGAGTTTGGGGACTTATATATGTTTTCTTTGTCAATATTAACCAAGGCCAGGCACAGCAGCTCATGCCTGTAATCCCAGTGCTCTGAGAGGCCAAGGGCAGGAGGATCGCTTGAGCCCAGAAGTTCGAGATCAGCCTGGGAAACATTGTGAGACTTTGTCTCTAATTTTTTCAAAAATTAGCCGGTCATGATGGCGTGCACCTGTAGTCCCCAGCTACTCGGGAGGCTGAGGCAGGAGGATTGTTTGGGCCGAAGAGTTTGTGGTTATGGTAAACGATGACTGTGCTACTGTACTCCAGCCTGGGCAGTAGAGCAAAACCCTGTCTCTAAAAAAAAATAAAAAATACTGGCCGGGCGCGGTGGCTCACCCCTGTAATCCCAGCACTTTGGGAGGCCGAGATGGGCGGATCACAAGGTCAGGAGATGGAGACCATCCTGGCTAACACTGTGAAACCCCGTCTCTACTAAAAGTACAAAAAACTAGCCGGGCGCGGTGGCGGGCGCCTGTAGTCCCAGCTACTCGGGAGGCTGAGGCAGAGGCAGGAGAATGGCGTAAACCCAGAAGGCGGAGCTTGTAGTGAGCCAAGTTCGCGCCACTGCACTCCAGCCTGGGCGACAGAGCAAAGACTCCGTCTCAAAAAAAAAAAAAAAAAAAAAAAAATTAAATGTCAACTGAAAGTTATCATATTGAGAGGTCATTGCAGTCTAAGAAGTTTGAATATTAAAATCCAAAGGTCATTTTATGAGAGAAGGTTAACAAGGGAGAAGTTCTGAGGGGTACCCGTGCCACCCATTTGTCCTTCTTCTTAAATGGTCTGGAGGGGGTGCTAGTGCTGGCGTAACTTAATCGTGCACGAAGATGCAAGTCAGCAGAAAGAGCTCTACACAGATGCTGGGGAAGCCTGGCTCTTGGAGCTGGTTCTCCCCCGTCATTTTCTCACAGGCTCTAGGAATGAATCATCCGGTGTCACTGGGAAAGCGAGCAAGCCAAGGAGAGGTCCCATTAGTTTCGAAATTGTACTGTAGTGTGTCAGGATATACCCCTGAGGGTTATTCCTCCTTCCCCCTTTTCCTTTGCTGATTTGGTAGTTGAAAGTCTCCCCTCCCACCACCATTAGACATTGCTCCCGCTCGTCCTGTGTAACTCTCCACCATCCATCCTACATTACTTGTACTCAGGAGCTCTGCCAGGTGAATTGGAACAGGACAGTCTCAGGGCGTAATATAATTCCCCCAGATTATCAAGGATCAGCCTTGAGCTCTCTTCATACTTAGAAACGCCACTGCTGCTTTGTCTTCGTGTAATGGATGTAAAGGACTGAACGCCATGCCTCTCACCTGTGGCTGGAGAAGATATTGCTCCATAGGTAATGGACACGTCTACAGAGTTTTCAAAAAATATAGATGCAGTCTACCCAAGGCATGGGTGAAAGAGGACAATGTGACAAGCAGTGATTTTTTTCAGCTAACGATTTTGCAATCTGATGCCTTCTAGATATGGATTACAGGTCATATAGCTTAGAATAAAGCAAAAACAGCCTTGATGATTATTTATGGAGTTTTTTCAGTTTGTAATTGTTAGCCAGATATATTTTCAATATGTTGAGACCCTTGAAAAAGCTTTTTGTGTTAACATTATTTAGATGAATACTTAAAATGATTAAATGATATGTAGACGCGAGAAATCCAGCAATTATATGTGAATATGGTCTAATGGTATTCTGTGGTCTTGGAATATCTTCTCTGCCTCAGGTGTCATCAGAAGGAAAACTATAAGCCCAGAACTATAAGCTCCTAATTGGGGATCAGGATGTTTCTGTTACTTTAAAATTACTTTTTCTCTCCCCCGATTTGTTTTCAGCTTATTTATTTCAGTTTAAATATCATGCTTACTTTTTGTTAGATATTTAATTTGCTCTTGCAGCTTAGAACAGTGATGAAATGGCTGCTGAAGTATAGAAATCCAAAGAACATGAATGGAATTCTGAATTTCTGGGCAACTTCTTGTACTTGGTGAAAGTTATAACTGATGAAAACTCTAGTTAGGAGAAAAATCTAAAGCACTGTGTGTCAGGATGTATTCCTTTTGGCAACTGAATGCTTTTGTCCCAGCCTTACAGTTGGAACAACAATGTCACAGACCTGAGCACAGAAGAACTGACAGTGATTTATATCAAATCCATGTCATGAGGGGAAGGCTTGGGGCAGTCAGCACGGCGTCAACTGTGAAATACTTGACCGTTCTGAGCTTCTCAGGGTCTCTCCATTCATTTATCAACCTACCTATAACTTGGGGCTGAGGTTTTTGCAATCTAGATACAAAATATGATTATTTTAGACATACTTTTTAATAAACATTATTGTATTTCCAGGAAAATTGCCATGGTAAACAAACACCCAACCCTACAACATCCTGCTTTGCATATATACCTTATTTCAACAATTAGACTGTTTGCTTTTTCCTCAATTTTTTATTACAGTAAAACACACATAACATAGAATTTACTATCTGCTCATTTTTAGGTACACAGTTCAGTGGAATTAAGTACATTCCCTTTGTCGTGTAACTATCACCACCATCCATCTCCAGGACTTTTTTCATTCGTAAAACTAAAACTCTGTGCCCATTTAACACCAGCCCTCCTTTCCTGTCTTCTCCCAGGCCTTGCCAACCAGAATTCCACTTTCTGTCTCTAAGATTTTGACTACTCTTAAGTACCTCTCATAAGTGGCATCACGTTTTGCTTATTTCACTTAGCACAATGTCCTCGAGCTCCTTCCATGTGGAAGCGTGTGTCAGAATTTCCTTCCTTTTAAGGCTGAATAATGTTTCATTGCATGCATAGACCACATTTTGCTTTTCCATTTATCCGTGGATAAGCAAAGCAGCCTGGGTTGCTTCCACGTTGTAGCTGCTGTGAATACTGCTGCTGTAAATGTGGGTGTACAAATACATCTTTGAACCCTGCTTTCAATTCTTTTGGGTACATATATACTCAGAAGTGAAATTGTTGGATCAGATAATAACTCTATTTTTAATTATTTTTTCTTTTTTTGAGACGGAGTTTCGCTCTGTCGCCCAGGCTGGAGTGCAGTGTCTCGGCTCACTGCAACCTCCTCTTCCTGGGTTCACACCATTATCCTGCCTCAGCCTCCCGAGTAGCTGGGGCTATAGGCGCCTGTCACCACGCCCGGCTAATTTTTTGTATTTTTAGTAGAGACGGGGTTTCGCCATGTTAGCCAGGTTGGTCTCGATCACCTGACCTTGTGATCCACCCGCCTCAGCCTCCCAACGTGCTGGGAATACAGGCGTGAGCCACCGCGCCCGGCCGACTTTTAATTTTTTAAGGAACTGCCATACTGTTTTCCATAGCAGCTGCACCATTTGATATTTCCACCAACAGTGCACAAAGGTTCCACTCTCACCACATCCTACACAACACTTGTTATTTTCTATTTGTTTTTTCTTTTTGACAGAGTCTTGGCTCTGTCACCCACGTTGAAGTGCAGTGGTGCAATTATAACTCGCTGCAGCCTCAAACTCCCAGGCTCATGTGATCTCCCCGCCTCAGCCTTCTGAGGAGCTGGGACTACAGGTGCACACCACCATACCTACCTATTAAAATAATTTTTTTTGTAGAGTTGGGAGGAGTCTTGCTATGTTGTCCAGGCTGTTCTTCAACTCCTAGGCTCAGGTGATCCTCCAGCCTCGGCTTCCCAAAGTGCTGTGGGTGTGAGGTGGTGTCTCATTGTAGTTTTGGCTTGCATTTCCCTGATTATTAGTTCATGTTGAGCATCTTTTCCTGTGCTTTTTGGCCATTTACTTGCATATCTTCTCTGGAAAAATGTCTGTGCAAGTCCTTTGCCCACTTTAAAATCTACTGTGAAACACTTGACCATTCAAGTATTGTAACAGCCCAAGACTCTGTCAATTTGCTGTTGTTGTTACTTTTTAGGAGTTCTCTGTTATAGTCTAGATATTAATCCTTTATCAGATGTGGGATTTGCAAAATTTTCTCCCATTCTGTGGTTGCCTTTTTCCTCTGTTAATAGTGTTAATAGATGCACAATTTTTTGAACTTTGATGAAGTCCAATTTGTCTGTTTTTCTTTTGTTGACTGTGCCTTTTGTGTCATATCTAAGAAATCATGGCCAAATTCAATAGACGAAGTTTGTCTTTTTACAGTTTAATTTCATCCTTATAACTATGAGATGGATTATGTTTCTTATTGTGCTATTACATATAGCAGATGAAACCTACTGAATAAAAGTTGAGTTTGAAGTGATAGCAACCCCTGGTGATTAATCTTCACTTCAGATGGAATTTTATATTTACTTTAACTGGAAAAGTCTCCGAGGAAGAAGTATTGCCATTTCCTTGGGATACGGTGAAGGGTAAACATGAGCTTTATTGGATTTTTCCTCCCTTGAGTGCTTCATAAATAATAGAAACTCTGTCTTACAAAGTGAGAAAGAAAGAAGGATAGTAAGTTAATTTTAGATAAAGGTAATGTGGGAGGTGAGACAACTGCTGCTCTAAGTATGTAACGTGAATGGGTCACACTTCACAATGATCAAATAGAAATGCAATTTTGAAAAACAAACTACACATGGAATGTGTTGTACGCGCCTATCGTGATTCAATTTAAACAGCCATTTATGTGGGCAATGCTGAGACTGTAGTCTACATTTCCTATCCCCATTCCCTTTTGAGAGTTTTTTGTTCTTTACTTTTCTCTTTATAAAATACCGCATAAATTATTTGTTTATTTTGTTTATTGTCTCTCTTTCCTCCCTAAAACATAAGCTACATGAGGGCAGGGAATTAGATCTGTTTTGTTCCTTGCTGTAGCTCTCATGACTAGAAGGGTTCCTGGCACCCAGTGGTAATCAGCAGATATCCATTGAGTGATATAATATTATAAGTAAAATAAGCCACTTAAATGACAAATGCATTTGGCACATTTTATTTTTTAATGTCTTTTATTTTTGAGATTTAGCATAAAGTATATAAATGTAAGGTACATACCTGGATGAATTTTTATATACCTGTGATTAACACCCAAATAAAAATGTAGCCTAGTTCCATCTACCCCTTCTAGGTTAGATCTTCTAGATCTCTCTTGCTCCTTCCCAGACAATCCCCTTCCTGCCAAGTGGAATCACTGTTCCGATTTTTCTCATCGATAGATTAGTTTGCCTTTGAACGTCATGTAAATGGAATTGTACAATATGCACTCTTTTGGTCTGACTTCTTTTGGTCAGCAGATTGCGTCTGTGAGATCAGCAGTGTGTGGTATTCTGCTGTGTGATTGATCCCCACCTGTTTATTCATTCCCCTGCTGATGGACATATACATGGCTTCCATTATTTTTTGCTAATGTGAATAAAGTTCTTGTATGAATTTTTGTGGACATAACTTTTAATTTACCTTAGATAAAATACGTAGAATTAACTCAATCATAAGGTAGATGTATACTTAACTCTTAGAAACTGCCAAAGAGTTTTCTAAAGTGGCTGAACTCATTTACATTCTCTCCGGCAACTGTCGCACATTCTGGAGAACGTGAGGAGTTGCTCTTCTTTTGAAGCCATACATATGGGTATGCAGTGGTATCTCCTTATAGTTTAAATTTACATTCCTCTAATGAGTAATGATATGAGCATCTTTTTTTTCTTTTTTTTTTTTTTTTTGAGACAGAGTCTTGCTCTGTCACCCAGGCTGGGGTGCAATGGTGTAATCTCAGCTCACTGCAAGCTCCGCCTCCCGGGTTCAAGCGATTCTCCTGTCTCAGCCTCCCAAGTAGCTGGGATTACAGGCACCCGCCACCACACCTAGCTAATTTTTGTATTTTTAGTGAAGATAAGGTTTTACCATATTGGTCAGGCTGGTCTTGAACTCCTGACTTCAGATGATCCACCCACCTCGGCCTCCCAAAGTGCTGGGATTACAGGTGTGAGCCACTATACCCGACACCGAGCATCTTTATATATGTTTATTGGCCTTTTGGGTGGTATCTTCTTGTGAAGAACCTGTCGAAGACTTTTGCACTTTTGCTTTTCACATTCTTTATTGTTTTACATGCATTCTTTATGTTGGATGCAAGCATTAGATACATGTATTCCAAATATCTTTTCCCAGCCTGTGATTTCCCTATTCCTCTTCCTAATACCTTTCAACAAACAGAAGTTTTTGATTTTAATGAAGTCAAATGGATCAAATTTTCTTTCTTTATTGCTTTTGCGTTGTGTTTAAGAAAACTTTGCCTCCCTTGGAATGATTTTAAAGGCATTAATACAGTTAGCACAATTAAAATAAGGTTGAATTAGATGCTTTTATTTGAAAGAATAAAAGCATTAAGTTTAAACAACTTTGAAATCTAAACCCCTCCTGGGGTACCTAAGCTCCTGGTAGCACCTGGTGTTCTCTTTGGAAATGACTTGCAGCCTTTTGCCTCCTTTATCCCTGACCTGGAGGATCGGCGAAGGACGGCAGCTGTCTCATTCATCTTTGTCTTCAGTGCACTACACTATTCCTAGCACAAAGTAGCCAGTGGTTTTATTGACTGAATTCAGGAATGCTGACTTTACTCAAATATTGATTAAAAAAAAATTTTTTTTTGCCAAAATATACATCTTTGTGTCCTGATGTAAACTCTTACTATGCTTCTGAAATAGAGACTATGTAAGAAAAATACCATTTGAATTTTACAGGGCCTGCAGAGAAGGTTATAGAGGAGGACTCACTGGCATCAAATAATGATTAAGATTCCTGTAGATGGTGGCTGGGTGTGGGAAGGAGACTTTGGGCAGAGTAGGAGTAAATGCATGCGCAGCCTTGGTGGATTAGCGAACACCAAGAAGTGTGATGGGGTAAGACTGATGCCCGCAGATGAGAACCCAGTGGTGGTCATCCGATGAAGGTACAAGACAGGCAGTGATGAGGAGCTTGGAGTGTGACCTCCTTCCCAGCGCTACTACTTATTGGGAACCTGGACCGGTTAATCAACTTATCAGATTCCTATCTATGAAATGAAGTTCATGTGTACACCATGGAATTGCTCTAAATGATAGCGTGTGTGAGAGAAACAGACAGAGAGAGATACAGTATGTGGAATTATCCATAGAGTGCCGTAAGTGCTCTGAATGTCAGTGATGGTCTTCCTGAGACTTCAGTTTCACCCTCTGGGGCTGTCCTATCAGTCTCTGCTCGCCTGGCTGTCCGTCCAGGCCTGCCGTCATTGTCTCCTGCCCACCCCCAATTCAGAGAAAGGCCAGCTGTGCTATTTCTGAATGTATGGCTTATAACTCTAATGGTGCTTGGAATGCCACAAAGAATGTATATTTATGTATACCACTTATCTTTCACCTAGCCCCCTCTTCCCCAAATTAGCACAGAATTTGTTTTAAATATCTTTATGTAGCTGCTCCTCAGACTGCTGCCTGCCCCTCCCTCACCCCCAAATGAGAGCATTAGTTTACTGTCATAGGCATTCAAATATGCTGAGTAACTTAATTTATAACTTGTGTAACTGATCAGGACAAATGCTTCTGCCTAGGGATCCAAAGCCTGGAACCACGCCCGCAGTACATTGAGTTTTTTGTTCGTTCCATTATCTTTTTTGGAACGAAATCACTTTGCCAACCCCAGATCTTCTTCTAATGAGACTGCAGTACTGAATCATTTGGTATTTTTATGAAGTTTCTCATTGAATGAAATATTTATTGTGAGAAGAACATTAGAAATCCAAAGTTTATCTCAAATAAATCTGGCTACAGCTGAACAAAATATATTTTGCTAAGCAGAAAAGAATAATAAAAATTTCCCCTAAATGTCATACAGAAGTCTTAGAGGTTTATGTAAGAGAACTTGGATTTTTATAGACCTAGGATTTTGTTTTGTTTTGTTGAGACAAGGTCTTGCTCTGTCACCCAGGCTGGAGTGCGATGGCTCAATCATGGCTCACTGCAACCTTGACCGCCCATGCTCAAGCAGTCCTCCCACTTCAGCCTCCCAAAGTGTTGGGATTACAGGCGTGAACCACCACACCTGGCCTTAAACCTAGTTCTAAAGAACAATAAAACAAGTAGAACATTCCTAATTGCGTTTAATGTTAACTTCAAATTGCTTTTTAGACTAAGCAAACAAACTAAAATTTTTATCTTTGTTCTAAATAATATATTTCCTTCTCAGTAAAATAGCAGAGATATTTAGGTTTTGACAAATAAATAATTTTTGGGGGGTTAGCCAAGGGCTTGCACACTAGATCATCTCACCTTAATTGTTAAGTAAAAACCTTTTTTTCTATTTTTCATATTTATGGGGTACATGTTATTTTGATATATGCACACAATGGGTAATGAACAAATCAGGGTAATTAGCATATCTATCTCCTTAAACATTTATCATTTCTCTGTGTTGGTCAGATGGGAGAGTTCCTTTGACCCCCTCGTGGGACTTGTGATGGGGTGACTAATTTACTTGGCTGCCATTCTCAAACCCCTTGCGGAATGGGAAGCACACAGGGAGCAGGTGCAGGAGCTGGGGTGAGTGCCTTTGGGCATCGGTAGGAACAAACTCAGTACCAGCCCTGGCAGTGTCTAAGGATTGCCTGCGACATCTGGAGCACCAGAGGGCGTGTGTTACAATCAGTGCTCTTTTAGCATTTGCTGTCCATGGACGGCTAAGTGTTAAATCAGCTTAGTGGAGGGTCAGGGTGACAGTCTTTTACACCCTGCCATTTCAGTACATGGGGTCTTGTCCAGTGTCCAGGAAGAATCAGGTCACATGGCCTCGAAGGATGGTGAATGTGGAGATTTTATTGAGCAGTGGAAGTGGCTCTCAGTGGGATGGGGAGCTGGAGAGGGGATGGAGTGGGAAGATAATTTTCCCCTGGACGGAGAAGTCCTCTCAGACTATCCCTAGGCAAACTCCTCTCCAACTGTAGTCTTTGATGTCCAGCTGCCTCTCAACATTCAGATGCTTCTTTTCTTGCCTTCTCTGCCATGCTGTTTTACATCTCTACCAGTGGATATTCGGGACTTTATAGGCACAGGATGGGGCGTCGTGGGCCAAAAGGTGACATGTGGGCCAGAAAATGGGGATGTGAAGTACTCATTTAGGGCCACTGGTCCAGGCTTCAGGGTGGAACCCTTGCCAGGGACTCTGCCCTTTTCTACCTAGTATTCCCCCTGCTTCCTGTCTGTATTACTGGGAACCTTCAAAATCTGCTCTTCTGGCTATTTTGAAATATACAATAAATTATTGTTCACTATAGTCACCCTATTGTGCTGTCAAACACTAGAGCTCCTTTTAATGGAACGTTTTAGAGGGAAATTTAAAGCTTAGTTTTTGTTTGAAGAGTTTTGACTAATATTTAGGGTAAAATTAATTTTGTAATCTAAAAATACACATAAAGTCAAGAGAAAAAAACTGAGGGAGATAAACATAAGGAAAATAAATCACTCTGAATAAGCCTAGATCATTCTGATACTTAATCTGCCCCAAATAACCTTTTTGTAAAAGTGAGGAAAATGGTGTCATGTTTTATAACCTGTCTTATTTGTCTACAGTTTCATGAATATTTTTCAAGTTTATTGCATATTCTTTTGTAACATTTTAAATAGCTGCATAGTAGTCTCATGAAGACAGAGGATAATTTAATAAAGTTCTTTTTATTTTATTTATTTTTTTGAGACAGAGTCTCATTCTGTTACCCAGGCTGGAGTGCAGGGGCATGATTTTGGCTCACTGCCACCTCCACCTCCCAGGTTCAAGTGATTCTCCTTTCTCAGCCTCCTGAGTAGCTGGGAATACAGGCGCCTGCCACCACGCCTGGCTAATTTTTGTATTTTTGTATTTTTATTTTTAGTAGAGATGGGATTTCACCATGTTGGTCAGGCTGGTCTCAAATTCCTGACCTCAGGTTATCCACCTGCTTTGGCCTTCCAAAGTGCTGGGATTACAGGCGTGAGCCACTGTGCCCAGCCAATGAAGTTCTTAAAGTTCTTAGTTATTTCTAACTTTTTGCTATTATAAACAATACTGCAAAAAAAAAAAAAAAAAAAATCCTCATGATTTCCCTAACTATTTAGAAAGATCTTTTCAAAGAACCAATTCTGACTTTAATTTTCTTGTTTGTTTCTTTCTTTGGCTTCCCTTCTCATCTTTCTCTCTTTTTGCTCTGCTGTGTGTTTATAATTTGCTCTTGTTTCTCTAGTTTTTAAATAAAGCATCTTTAGTTTAGACCTTTCCATTTTTCTAATGGAAGCATTTAGGCTATACATTTCTAAGTTATATCACACGCATTTTGATATTTATTTTCATTCAGTTCAAAATATTTCCTGGTTTTTAAAAATCCTCTTTGTTTACCCTACAGTTTAGAAATGTGTTGTTTAATTTACAACGTATGGAGATTCCCCAGAGAGCTTTCTACTATTGATTTGTAATTGTGGTCGGAGCCATATGTTACATCATTTCAGTTCCTTTAAGTGTGCTGAGACCTGCTGTATGCTATAGATGGTGGTGTAGCTTGTGGAGGGCTCCATGTGCATCTGCACTTGTGGGATGGGGTGTTCCCCAAGTGTCAGCCGTGTCCAGGGCTTCAGAGTCTTGCTCACATCTCATATATCACTATTATTTTCTTTCTCCGTGTCGTATCAATTACTGAGAAAGAAGTATTGACGTCTCCAAGGAGAACTGCAGGTTTTTCTATTTCAACTTGCAGATCTGTCAGTTTTCCATTATATATGTGTTATCAAATGCATAAACGCTTAGGGTTATCAATTCCGGTTGGTGAGGTGACCCCTTTATCATTATGAAATATGCTTTTTTACCCTTGTAATATTTCTGTTGTTTTAGCTTTTATTTTAAATTCGGGGGTACAAGTGCAGGTTGGTTACACAGGTAAACTTGTGTCATGGGAGTTAGTTGCACAGATTATTTTATCACCCAGGTATTAAGCCTAGTACCCATTAGCTGTTTCTCCTGATCCTGTCTCTCCCCCCATCCTCGACCCTCCTAAAGGCCCCAGCGTGTGTTGTTCCTGTCTCTGTGTCCATGTGTTCTCATCATTTAGCTCCCACTTGCAAGTGAGAACATGCGGTATTTGGTTTTCTGTTCCTGTATTAGTTTGCTAAGGATAATGGCCTCCACTTCCATCCATGTTCCTGTAAAAGACATGATCTATTTTTTTTTTGTGGCTGTGTAGTATTTCATGGTATATAGGTACCACATTTTCTTTATCCAGTCTACTATTGATGAGCATTTAGGCTGATTCCATATCTTCACTATTGTGAATAGTGCTGTGATGAACATGCGTGCATGTGTCTTTATAATAAAATGATATAAATTCCTTTGGGTACATACCCAGTAATGAGATTTCTAGGTTGAATGGTATTTCTGTCTTTAGATCTTTGAGGAATCACCACACTGGCTTCCACAAAGGCTGAACTAATTTACACTTTAACCAAAAGTGTATAAGTGTTCCTTTTTCTCCACAACCATGCCAGGATCTGTTATTTTTTGGCTTTTTAACAAGAGCCATTCTGACTGGTCTTAAACTCTTGGGCTCAAGTGATCCTCCTGCCTCAGCCTCCCAAAGTGCTGAGATTATAGGCGTGAGCCATCTGTGCTGGACCTTGATGTGTTTTTAAAAAATATTTTGTTTGGTGTTCATTGAGCTTCTGGACCTTTGGGTTTATAGTTTTCAGCAAATTTGGAAATATTTTTCCACATTACTTCTTCAGATATTTATGTCCCTTTCCTCTCTAACCCCTTTGTTGCCTTGGGACTCCAATTATGTATGCATTAGACCCCCATGAGATTGTCTCGTAGGTCACTGATGCTTTGTTACTATTTTTCTTCTTGTGCTTCTTTTTGGAGAGTTTCTATTGCTGTCTTCAATTTCGTGCATCCTTCCCTTTGCAGTGCCTAATCTGCTATTAATCCCACCTGGTGTCGTTTCCATTTCAGGTATTCTAGTTTCCATTACGGACTCAATTCAGCAAGACCGTGAGACTTTTGTTTGAGTTCCCCACTCACTGTACTTTGGCTCAGAGATTATTTTTAGCTAGAAAGAGAGTGCGATCCTAGTGTTCATTTTGTTTGTTTCTCTTCTCTCGGGGATTGCGTTTCTATCCTGTCTATTTTTTGATATCAGAAAATAGTTGTTTCCTATCCTTTTTCCTGTTTTCTAGTTGTTAGAGTGGAATGGCTAGTCTACACCGCCTTACACCCTCATGGTCAGAAACAGAAATCCAGTTAGTATACGTTAAACTTTGTCGATTTGTGTGGTAAGATCATGTCATTTTAATTTCTATTTCCTTGGTAATTCATGTGCAATTTTTTTGTCTTTTAAGTTAGCTTAGACTTCGCAGGTTCACGACAGTACAGATTGAGGGAGTCAGTTGCTTGGATGTCACCTAACATGGGCTTTTGTTTGTTTTGTTTTGTTTTACAGTAGTGAAAAGTCACCTCAGACCAAAACCACAGGTGTCCCACTGGGTTCAGGTTTCAGAATCTCAATGTAGATTTTAAAAGGGGAAGAGGTATCCTCTCCTATAAGCAAATATACCTTCATGAGTTTTTTTTTTTTTGAGATGGAGTCTCACTCTGTGGCCCAGGCTGGAGTGCAGTGGTGCGATCTCGGCTCACTTCAAGCTCTGCCTCCCTGGTTGATGCCATTCTCCTGCCTCAGCCTCCCAAGTAGCTGGGACTACAGGCGTGCGCCACCACGCCCGGTTTTTTTTTGTATTTT
>NW_012106586.1:2267849-2284296 GCF_000951045.1 Mandrillus leucophaeus
GCAGTGGCGCGATCTCAGCTCACTGCAAGCTCCGCCTCCCGGGTTCACCCCATTCTCCTGCCTCAGCCTCCCGAGTAGCTGGGACTACAGGTGCCGCCACCACACCCGGCTAATTTTTTGTGTTTTTAGTAGAGACGGGGTTTCACCGTGTTAGCCAGGATGGTCTCGATCTCCTGACCTCGTGATCTGCCTGTCTCGGCCTCTCAAAGTGCTGGGATTACAGGCTTGAGCCACCGCGCCCAGCCTTGGAGAACTTTTCTTAATGACTCGAGATGGTAAGTGTGAATTCAAGGGATTACATTGTGCCTAAGCAGGGCCGTCTTCATGGCTGGGGTTTTAGGGCTTATAGCCTCGGGATTTGCTTGTGCCTTTTATTCTTCTGTGCTAGTTCTTGCCTGAGTTGTCATTTCTGACCAGTGACTAGTGTGCCTGCCTGTAGCCATTTATTTTCCTCTATTGGTCCCTAATCTGAGGTGAGGTTGTATCTAGCCTATTAATCTTATTAGAAACAAATGTAAACTAAGTATGTGCTTTGCTTCTAAAGAAAGACGAACATTCTCTTATAAGAAAAATGTTTTGATTTTGTGAAGAACTTTCTGAAATGAACTAGATTTCTCGACAGAGTTTTTGATTTCTAAGTCCCAGGAGGTTGGGAGAGTTTGCCAGAGGGCTAAGTTATAGGCAGGTGAGGTGTTAATACTTAGCTTTAGGGTACAGTGAATTTGGGTACGGATCTGTGTTTTTTGATAGATTTTCCTGAAGCTGGTATTGAAATTCTGTTTCCTCGTTTAGATACAAGCTATGGGTTTCACTGAGGAGTGGGGAGGGCTGTGCCAGGAAGAAAGGAACTGGTTTGGTAGTTGGCAGCAAAGAAAGAGATGAGCGGTAAGATGGTTAGTCATTAATAATGAGGTTGTGACTGGTAAACTGGCACTGTGGAATGTGTCCCTCAGGGGTGAACTGCATGGTCTTTTGGCACCGTGGAGCGTGTCACTCGGGGGTGAACCGCGTGGTCTTTTTGCGTCTGGCTCCCTGTGTTGTTTGTGGCTGGGCTCTCTCTTGGCAGATGTGATGTGTACTTTACTTGCTTTGCCATTGGCATGCCTGTCGTCAACCCACCGTATAGCAGTTGCTCAAGTGCTGTTGTCATTATTCAAATCGAACTAGAAACTGTCTTTTCATGAGTGTGAACATGTCAGCTGGAGCTAGAGGAGAAGCATCAACTCAGGTCCTCTGCTGAGCAGACAGAGATGGAGTTAGGAGAAGAGAGATTTACTGGGGACAACCTCTCTGAATGATGAAGGTGGGGAGGGGGTGGGATTGGGCCCAGAAAGCCTTCATGTTGAGATGTTGATCTGATGCCTGTGACAGAAATGGGAGAAGCAAGCAGAGCCGGGCAGGGCAGGGCAGGTCTCAGACCACACTACCCATCCGATGGGACCCTCTTATACTGGGGTTGGCAGCGTAGAGCCGTTGGCCCAGTTGCCTTCTTAACAATGGCTTTGGCTGGGTGCGGTGGCTTTCGCCTGTAATTCCAGCACTTTGGGAGGCCGAGGTGGGCAAATCATGAGGTCATGAGATCGAGACCAGCCTGACCAACATGGTGAAACCCCGTCTCTACTAAAAATACAAAAATTAGCTGGGCGTGGTGGCGGGCGCCTGTAATCCCAGCTACTCGGGAGGCTGAGGCAGGAGAATCACTTGAACCTGGGAGGTGGAGGTTGCAGTGATCTGAGATCACGCCACTGTACTCCAGCCTGGCCAACAGAGTGAGACTCCACCTCAAAAAAACAAAAAACCCCCAAAAACCCAAAAAACAAAACAAACAAAAAACCAACAAAAAAAACCCCAAAACAAACAAACAAAAAACAATAGCTTTAACTACTTGTAGAATTTTAAGAGATACTCTGGTCTTGGGAGCATCACATTTACTGATCTTCTGTTAGCGTGGCTGGTGTTTTGCATTTTATAAGTAAATCCATTTTGTCTGTGTTTGCATGGAGTTCAGTTTCAGACGGTGTTCCTCAACTCTGGAGGGATATAATCCCTTGTTACTGCTTCTCCCCCTCACTGTCCCCCGCAGCCATGTCTCCTGATACAGGGGTGTGGCTCAGCATCTGACTGTCAGCACAGAAAAAGGGAGCTCTGGACCTAATACGAGACTCCTTGACTGTGGCCCTTCTTGCTGCTAGTGCGTTGGCAGCATGTGCAGAGTTGAGTATGCCATAGACACTTAGCTATGATTCAAGATTGTATGTCAGACATTGCTGAGAGCCTGGCACCGTTCCATAAGGGTTCTGTAATACTTGGCTCATTTGTAAGTAGTGCCTTTGGCAGAATGGTGAGCTCTGCCCAGGAGCAGCACAATGCTTTGATTACTTAGGCCTGTAATTCCTTATCTTTATGGAATTATGGGTCATAAGGATATCATACTGAACAGGTAGCATATTTGGTTATATTAATTTATACATTTCATTTCATAGCTCATTGATATGAAAAGCCTTTCATTCAAGGGGGAACTAATAATTTAGACGGCTAGAAATTCAATAAATTCAGGAAGAGTGCCAAGAATGCCACGCCTCTTGTCTTTCCTATCCCTGCCAAGCAGTCACCCGCCAGACTCCGTTCGTTCATTCCCTTGATCTGCTTCTGAGGTCAGCTGCTGCCCCCTTGGCATCCCAGACCCTCTGACTCATAATTAGAGACCCTTCCTTTGTGGGAACACCTGACCCGATTTGTATCTGCTATAACATGTCTTATTCTACTTTCTTGTAATTTTGTACAAGTTTCCACTACT
Organism: Mandrillus leucophaeus; assembly: GCF_000951045.1. Classification (NCBI taxonomy): domain Eukaryota; kingdom Metazoa; phylum Chordata; class Mammalia; order Primates; family Cercopithecidae; genus Mandrillus; species Mandrillus leucophaeus. Next base: position 2,270,647 of record NW_012106586.1, read on the forward strand.
AGATCATTTTGGCTTGTTATCGTTGGTCTATCAAAGTAGTTTTTCCATTCTCTACTCTTTGCGCTCCTCATCAGAGAAGTGTCGTGCAGGGAACCAGAGCGAGGAGGGTTTGTCTTTCTTGTGTGTCTGTCTGGCTAAGGGGTGGAGGAGAGCACAGACTCAAAGGAGGGGCGCTCTGGGAAGCCCAGACCATGGCTGTTCGTGTTGCAGCGTATGTGCTCATGGCTTTGTCTTGCTGCACGGGATGTTCTTCTCCATCTTTACCTTTTGCTTTGGAAGCTTTCAGATGAATCCCAGCTGCTGACTTTACAGTGAAAGGCATCTTAAATCTCTCCAACCAATCACCCTTTTCCCCAGCTGGAAATACGAGTCTTTCTTGTAGACTCTGAACATCCATAGCTCTCACTGGCTCCGCTTCCTCCACTCTCACAGGTGCTGAGAATGGTAATATCGGTAGAGCACAGTCCACACTTATACAAGTGGACATCTTGTTAACTGGAAAGGCAGACACATAAGCAGAATAATTCTAACGTGGAAAATGCACAGACTGGACCGCTGCACGTGGTTACGTTGGTCGTGTGAGATTGAGAAATGTGCTTTCTGGAATTGCTGTCTGCCCACCTGTGCCTGGGGGCCCTATGCATAGAGGAGGGGGATCTAACCCAACCCGAGGATGTGTGATGAGGGAAGACATCTCAGAGGAGAGAAAGCCTAGGCTGTGTCTTTAGGGGTGAGTAGTAAGCAGGCAGAGAACCGGTGGAGAGGAAGGAAGTCTAGGTGAAAGGAAACACACCACATTCGAAGCTGTCTTAGTTATTCTGTGCTGGTCTGTTTCCTCTCCAGACTACAAGTCCTTTGAAGGCAGGGAGAGGGTTTTGTAACTTCTGCATTATGTACACAGAATGCCCAGAATTGATGGTGATGGAATGACTTCTCGTCTGCTTTAGCCTTTTTGCCTGCCTCCTTGACTTACTGAATTCTTAGACATGTTCTTATCTTAAACAGGAGTGTCCAATCTTTTGGCTTCCCTGGGCCACACTGGAAGGAGAAGAACCATCTTGGGCCACCCATAAAATACACTAACACTAATGGTAGCTAATGAGCTAAAAAAAAAAAAATGCCCCCAAAACTCGTCATGTTTTAAGAAAGTTTACAGATTTGTGTTGGGCCACGTTCAAAGCTGTCCTGGGCGGCATGTGGCCTGGGGGCCGCGAGTTGGACAAGCTTGCTCTAGAATACGTTAATCTTTAGTATTTGGGACTTAGCTTTTCCTGGCTTAAGTCTGGAATGGCTATTGGTATTTCTTTTAACTGCATAGACTCTAGGAATATACTTTTATTTTTAACAACCCCACAAAACTTAATAAAGATAAAAGATTTGGTTAGTCAACAGATATTTTATTGTGTATTTCGGGAAACTCTTTGAAATGCCACTCTCATTTATATAAAGGTCAGATAGATGATTTATGAAGGTAAAAGGTCATATCGATGATCATATAGATAAGGGTCATATTGATGATTCTTATAGTAACAAACAAAAAAATGCACCTGTGGGCATTGAGCTGGTTGCTTAATTACTCGTTGCCCCATTTTTATTATCTCTAAAAAATTATCTCTAAAAACAAGCATGCTCCTCATATGATTGTTATGAGAATTGGACGGAGTTACACATACAGATGCTTAGAACAGTCGTAGGCTCAACAATAGTTGTGCTTTTTATCACACTCGTCTATGGCACCTTAGTGACATGGCAAAGACAACAAATTGACCTGCAACCTGAGTGGATTGTGGAGGCCTTGGACCCAGATGATTCGTATGCAGCTCTTTGGCAGTGCTCTTGCTTGTTAAAGATTTTCTCATATTTTAAACTTTCTCACTTCTGTGTCTGAGAAGAAAACGTGATACACAAAATGTCAACTCAACAAGAGAGTCGGGAAAAGCCATCCTACTGGGAAAGTCTATTTTGTGTCAGTGGAGTTGGGAACGAAGGTGAATGAGTTGGTCTCTGTAGTGACTTGCTCAAATCTGACTGCATGTATTTAGTGAGTTAAGATTGCTGATGGAAGTAGAGCGTTGGGTTCATATGACCAGTGATTGTAAGCAAACAGGACAGGCTGATTGGCAGGAGAAACTGGCGTGATAGTTCTTGTACTTGACTGCTGACTTCCATCTGCTTGGAGCCTCCACCTGCCCGAGAAAGATTAGAATGAATGTCAAGAGAAACATCAAGGCGTTTTCATCGTATGTCTTTCAAAAATAGTAGGATTAGGCAAGTCAGCTTTTTGTTTATGAGGAGACTTTGTAGACTAATTCTTCTTTCTAATACATACAATACTTAATTGTATATATTAATCTGTATTACATAGTTACATTATAAATATCTCATACTTACAAGAGTTGGATGGCTTGACTCTCAACATTTTCCACATTAAAGAAGAGATACCTGAGCAGGGCTTTTGTTTTTGAGACGAGCGTCTTGCTATGTTGCCCATGCTGGCCTTAAACTCCTGGGCTCAAGCAATCCTCCCGCCTCAGCCTCCTGGGTAGCTGGAATTTACAGGTGCACTTGCCATGCCCTGTAGAAGCCGCGTGTGCTGGGGCGCACCTGCAATTCCAGTCACTGTAATTTTAAGGATTGTTTGGAATCCAGAAGAATGGCGTGAGGGAAGTGCATTAAAACACTTACCTGTTTTTAATTTCCAGAAGATGGAATGGAAGGCGGGAGGAGGAAAGGAAGCAGTGTAATGAGATACGCCTTGATATTTCTCTCCCCGGGGAAAGTTCCCCCGGTCGGAGAGACGAGATGTGTGGGATAAGTGAGGGTACTGAGGAGCAACAGGGAGGTCCTGTTTTCTCAAACTGCCCACCTGTGCTTCTCATGTGGTCTGGGAGCTGATCTGAAAGCTCCTGGGGCTTCCCTGGGGCCTGGCTTGGCAGGGTTGTGGATTGAGGCTGACAGAAGGTGGCAGAGAGAGCACAGCAGACTCTGTAGGCTCTGCAGAGGGAGCCCAGGTGAGGCAGAGCCATCTAGGGAACACAGATGCCCTTTGACAAAGCCAAGCGAGACCAGTCACAGACATAGCCCAAATGCCAGCAAGGGGACCAGGGATGTTTTTCTGCAGACCCGAGGAGGCAGAAGGCATTTACGTGCAAGGATCCTAACTGTTCCCCACGCCCCCATCTCTGCCCTCCGTGGAGCCAGCACCATTTTCAAGAGAGAAGCCAGAGGAGGATGAAGTCAGCTAGGAGCTAAAGCGTCCTTATTCAAGAAAGACTGAATACCGCTTATCTTAACTTTTCACATTGGACGGAGCTACAAACAAAACTGGACATTTTCATTTTTTTCCCAGCTATCTATACTGGATGATGCCTTAGGAGGTGGGTCAGATTAGTTGCAGACAAAATTTGAAGAATTGCATTTTCTCTGTCCACTTAAGACAGAATGTGAAATTTTGTGTTCACTTGATTCACTCGTCAAACATGTTTACTGAATGCCTTCTGCGTCCCATTTCCTGGGGATGCAGAGGTGATGAAGACGAGCATGGGCCTTGTCCTCCTGGAGCTCCTGTAGAATGTTGGAAGACAGAAAATGAATATACACATTTTGTGGAGTGGTATGTGCCATGCAAGAAATAACGTGTGGTGTTAGGGAATAAGTGAGAATGGGAATGGTGTAGCTAGGGCGTGGTCACAAAGTGCTTCTGTGGGGAAGTGACATTTAAGCTGATGCCTGAGTGACAGGAAGAAGTTAGCAAAGCCTAGGGAATGACATTTGAGGTGAAGGAAAAGTAAGAACCAGGTCTGTGGAGAAGGAACAGAGCTGATGTCTTGAGGAAAGAAGGTCATCATGGGTGGGGTTCAGGAGCAGCAGGAGAGGGGTCATTGATGTCACTGGGGAGGTGGGCTGGCTATGGGGCTGGTTGCAGTGAAGCCATGTGCCTTTGGCCAAACTGTGTGGGTCTTCAAAATGCTTAGGACAAGGCTGGGTGCAGTGGCTCATGCCTGTAATCCCAGCACTTTGGGAGGCCGAGGTGGGTGGATCACCTGAGGTCAGCAGTTCAAAACCAGTCTGGCCAATATGGTGAAACCCCATCTCTACAAAAATACAAAAATTAGCCGGGCGTGATGGCGGGTGCCTATAATCCCAGCTGCTCGGGAGGCTGAGGTGGGAGAATTGCTTGAATCTGGGAGGCAGAGGTTGCAGAGAGCCGAGATTGCATCATTGCACTCCTGCCTGGGCAACAGGGAGAGACTCCGTCTCAAACAAAAACAAACAAACAAAATATGCTGAGGACAGGCAAACCACAACTTCAAAGGAAACCGCCCATCTCCTAGATTAGCTGTTTGAAGATGGTGTTTATGCATATTGAATCAGCAATGAGATTTTAGAGCTGGTATCCCTAACTTGGGTCAGTGTTGGGGTCCTAGGAACAATGGAGAATGTCTATCCTAGCAACAGAGGAAGTTGCTAAGGAGAAGTCACTGGACTTGTATTTTTAAACCTCAACCAATCCAGCCCAGATGAAAAATTACTCTGAATTGAGTGTTTGAAGCATAGCTTTTCTTTTTTTGTTGGTTTTTGGTTTTAGATATGACATACATTTCCTTAAAAGCATATTTGTTTTCATTTAAATTGCAGGATGAATTTAATATGTCTAAGGTATAAAATGGGTTTCGAGGAACAGAATCCCAATTTATATTGCTGTACTTATTGGAAACAGGGCTTCAAATTACAATGGCTCAACTTTCACCCACTGTGCTGGAGCCAACTAGGTTGTAAGTAAAGTATCACCAGCATGTGTCCCTGCTCACGTGCAATTACACCTGCAATGCTCTGCTCTTTCTCTGCACAGCCAAATCATAATCATTCTTATAAGCCTACTTCAAATGGCTTCCTGAATGAAATCGCCCTGTTTCTTTGGCCCCCACTGAGACTGGCAGCCATCTTTGTGCTTTGAATTTCCACATTTCTCGCTCTCTGTTGCTGCAAAAATGGAAGCTTATGCCCCTCTCCCTACCCACTACTTTGCAAAATGCCTTCTATCTAGGAGGTGCTCAATAACTGAATGCATTCCACACCCAACAATATTTTAAATCATAAAGAATCCACGGCCTGTTACCTCTCTTTGCATCTTCTCTGATCTGAAAAAAAGAAAGAAACCAACAAGTACTGCAGTCATAAAAAATCCTGACCCATCAGTGTCGCTTTCCCTTTGTGTTTATTTCTTTTGAATTCTTGGATAGAAGTGGATTGCGGATGCTATATTTGGAGAGATGCGGTTTGTGCAAAGGAGGGTCTTGAAAAGGCCTTCGAAATGTGTCTGGCAAGGCTAAAATAATCACATTTTGCATTTGCACAGCATTTTCATTGTGTCTGTTTGATTAGGAGAAATAATCAGCCCAAGTGCTTCCCCAATGGCTGAACTGCTTTTGATGTGTCTCTGTTCTGAAGGATTATAAAACATCTTTGTAAATATGGGGTAGAGGCCATAGTTGAACTTGAAACTCTTTTGAGGAGCGGAATGTGTGTGTATACACATGCGCACGTGCCTCATGTTACAAAGGCTTTGTAATGACTGCACTGTTTTTCTAGAGATTTTTCTGGGGGCAAAGAGAAAACTACCTTTACGTACTTTTCAAGTACCTAAAACATGAGAAAAAAGACATAACCAACTTCTTAATTCATGTAATAACAGTTTGAATACCTACGTTTACCAGGAAATTTCAGCTATAGAAATTTAACTGGGAGTTGGGATATAATCAGGCTGTGAACTGCAAAAGAACTTCGTTTATATAAGGGCTCAGCACACCATGGCCTGTAAAGTAAGACTGGTTTTTACGTTTTTAAAGATGTGTGAAGAAGAAGAAGAAGAAGAGGGAGAAGAGAAAGAAGAAGGAGACTATAAGACAGAGACCATATGTAGCCCATGAAGCCTAAAATATTCACCAACTGACACTTTACAGAAAAATTTGCCAACCCTTGATTTATGTAATCGATTTCTATTTTGCAGATGAAGAAACCAAGGCTCAGATGGTAGCCTGCTTACCTAAGCTCACAAGAAGCAGCCTGTTCTATTAATGGAGAATTGGATTCAAGTTTCTGCAGATCTGGCTTCTAATCCTATCTTTCATTTGAGCTAATATGGTTTTGTGACTGGTAATAAGGTTTCCCTTTTGGCTCTATCATTCTAGAGTTCACAGAGAAATGTCTGCAATGCAATTCTAACATCCACTACCTGGAGTGAGGTCAGACTTTACAGGTTAAGGGCACAGTCGTCTAGAAGATTGTCCATATGCTTCAACTACCAGTGGCAGGCTCCGGGGTTCCCAGACCACCTGCACATCTGACCAACTGGCTGTATACTCAAGGGTCCCACTGCCCCTTCAAAGAACTCAGAAAAATGCTACACTTATGGTACAGTTTTATTATAAAGGACAGAAGTCAGGACCAGCCAATTGGAGACACAGAGGTTGAGGTCTGGGAGGGTCCTGAACATGAAGCTTGTGTGTCTTCAAGGTGTGTCTCTTCCTGGCATATTGATATGAATCACCAACCTGGGAGGCTCCCCTGAATTTCAGTGTCCACAGGTTTCTATTGGGGTTTCATTATGTAGGCATTATTAATTGGATCATTGGTCACATGAATTCAACCTCCATCCCCCTTTCCCCTCCCTAGAAGTTGGAAGGTCAGACTCAATCACCCGGCTCAAACCCCCAACCCTCTAACCACATGATTGGCCCTTCTGGGATGGCTGGACCCCATTCTTAAACCATCGAGCAACCCACCATGAGTCGTCATCTTAGCATGAACTCAGGTATGCACAGAGGGGTCCACCATGAATAACGAAGATGCTCCTATCACTGGGAAATTCCAGGTTTTAGAGGCTGCCTCGCAGGAACTGAAGACAAAGACCAGACATATTATTGCACAACAGTGTCCAAGCCCCGTCTGACTCCACCTTGACTTTTCATTCTGTGCGTAAGGAGCACAGTTACAGCCTGACTGACGTGGGACGGCCTGTGTGACTGGCGATGGGAGGAAGATGAGGGTGGCCTGTGTGACTGGTGTAGGAAGGAAGATGAAGGTATTTGTTTCCAAAGTTTTTTTTTTTTTTTTTTTTTTTTTTTTTTTTTTTTTAGATAATGAAACTTCTTTGCCAGAGAAATGGACTAGATGTGTCTCAGGCATGTTTTGGAGTTTTAAACATTTTGAATTAAGTTAGGGTGAAAATACTGCAGTTTGGAGTTAAGGATTTTGTTTCTGTGTTACTTAAGGCAATGAAACAGTAATAATTTGCCCTAATGTTGACTGTTCTTTTGTGTTTAATCCCTTATTTGAAGTTCTTAACTCCCTGACCTATTTAGTTTATGCTTTTATTTATGTATGTTACATAAAAGTTATTATAAATAAACTAATACATGCATACATATTATTATAATATTTAATATATTGGAGCAAATTTCAAAAACTTCTCAGCATTTTTCATTTTCTTCCCCAAATCCATCTCCATGGAATTTGTTTATGTAATGGATAGAAACTGGGTGTTGTCCTCACTTTTACCTGCTCCCCTGACAACGTGAGGTCCGCCATTGTCCCTGCTTCCTCGCCAGTGACTTCCACATTCTTGTTGCCACACACACATTCTAAGTGAGTGAAATGATGAGGAATCTGAGTCATTCAGTGAAATGAAAAACATGACCAATCGTGTTTAGAAGGTTGAAAATATGAGAATATACATTTTGTACAATGAAGTGAATGAAGTGCATGGAGGAGGCATCAACCAGAGAGCTAGAGCTGGTGGAAGGTGAGCGGCTGGCAGCACTGGAGCAGCTTAGTGAGCGTCCCTCCCCTTCCACCCCCTCATGCTTCTGTGGGTCACTGGTGTGTCTACTGTAACCGATCTGCTCTCCTCTGCCCTTCCCTGTTCTTCACCTGTCCTCTTATTGTGGTCTCTGGTGGGCATTCTCTACCATCTCTCTCGATTTCCTAACATTCTGTTCTTTCTCCAACCCTGGGCAGAAACTCGGAAGGCAGCAGGAGGAGGACAGGGGTGCTTATCTCATTAGTCTTGCACTTCCCACCCACTTTGGGGCTTCATCAAAACCTGCTGGCCCAGATGTTGCCGTGAAAACTTTCCTCTGTCAGATTCAGCCTCCTGGGTCTGGGTTGTGGCATCTAATAGCATCTGTGCCAGATTATCTAAAATCCTGGGCACCTGGTGGTGATCTACAGGTCAATAGGAATTTGTCCTTCCTCTTTAACCGTTCTTGCTTTTCCATCTTATAGGGGAAAACAGGTTCTCTGTATACTGCTTTACCATACTAGTTAAGATATGTGGTTATGAGAAGTTTATAGAATGATCCAGTAGTGGCTCATGGAACCCAAACCCCCTAGTGCAGCTGGGATCTTGGAGAGGACCGGACTTAGGACCCAAAAAACTGTTGGGGCTGTTCTTCATGCAGCTGCCTCATCTCTATCTCAAACAAAATCCTTTCTCTGTCTCCTGGTCCACTCAGAGGTAGAAGATGGCCATCTAGAGACCTGGTGTGTGTACGCTAATAGGTCAGCCACATGCAGAAATGGTCCTTACTAGTTCCCATGTCAAAGTTCCCAGGAGAGAGACCCTTGGTGGCCCAATTTGGACCAAGTAACCATCCCTGGTCCAAAGAGCTATAACAAGTAGACGGGATTGCACGGTATGACCCAGCTCGTGGGCTGCCTGGCTTGTATGAGGAAAGAGGTCTGGTTCAAGGGAGACAGACAAGGGAAAGGCTGGTTCAGCCACTGGATAAAGGCACCTACTACATTAGCCTCTTATGTATTTGTTTACGGCCTTGACCTTCCACTGTCTTGTCTGCATTTCCACTTTGCAGGGTGTGGGCAAATTTAGTGCTTTTCTCTTTGCTTACTCTTGTTCTCTTAGTTCTTTCCCTTCCCTTTGGTTTCTTTCTCAACTAATAGATATTTATCGAACTCCCACTCTCTGCTGACACGGCGCCTGATTATATGGGGGAGGTGTAAGCGTATACTCATTTTATGTGGTGGTATTTGCAAAATGCATTAACTCAGAATTATCTCATGAGTCTGAATTTGAAACCTTAGTCATAATGTGCTTTGCTGTAGATGGTATAATGTTTCCTTAGGCAATATGTTTTCCACAATTTTTTTGGAAAATATTAATGTTTTTCTCTAATACAGGGTTAGGTTGAGATGAGGCCACTGAGGTAGAAAAAATTTATCTGAATCTCAGGGACAGGTGCGGGGTGGTATAACTATTTCTACCTAGAAAAAAATCCCCAGATTTCCCCTGCCATGGTATAGAAAGCTATGTTGGCCTGAAGCATGCTAGGTAAGTAAGTGGGAGATATTATTCCACTTCATTCTGTCATCACTATTTACTCGTGTCAATACTTTTTTCATTACAATATTTGTTATCCAACATCTAAATTCTTGTTTGGAAAAGTTATTGTTCCTGTTATTATTTCTATCAGTGATTTTTTTTTTTTTGGTCCCAGTCTTCTTCAAACTTCAGTGGTCTCGTGTTTCTTCCTTTTCTGGTGCACACATTTAAACCTCACCTCCCCAGAGATCTTGCAGAGTTTTCTTTCTTTCTTTTTTTATTTTGGTAGAGATGAGGTCTTGCTATGTTGCCTAGGCTGGACTCAAACCCCTGGGCTCAAGGAATCCTCCCAACTTGGCCTCCCAAAGTGTTGGGATTACAGGCATGAGCCACCGTGCCCAGCTCAGGGTTCTCTTTTGAGATGTTTCTCATGTCCATCCTTTTATCCCATCCTCCATTTAATTCATGCTTTTATCATCTTGCTTCTAGATTGTAGAATTTATTTCCCACCCGGTCCCCTTATCTGAACATTCTCCTCTCCTGCTGTTCCCCCTTTGCCGTCACTGCCGGATGCTCTTCTCTCTGGCTCAGAAATCTTCTGTGGCCTCCTGTGACCTTCAGGATGAAGTTCAAGCTTCTGTGCTTGACATTGAGTCATCCACAGTCTGGCCACAGGCTATTTTTTTTGGTGAACTTCTTCTCTCCTTTTTCCCAGTTTGGACCCTCAGGGTTGATTTGTTTTTTTAGTTGGCCCCAATACCATTTTGTCTGCTTGGGCCTTTGCTTAAGCTCTTCTTGCCCTTGCCCACAATGCCCTTCCCTTTCCTAATCCACACCTCACCCACATTGCCAGGCTCTTCTGTCTGTACTCAGAATCTATTCCACCACCTGCCCTCCCCCAGCACAAAGAAGTTGCTGACCTCTGAGCCTCCTTAGCACCTTTGGGTCCACTCTTAGTCACACACTGGTAAGTAACCATGGTTACACCTTCATGCCTTAATTGAGGGAACGTTTTCGAGGGCAGGAACCTGATCTTTTGTTTTTGTGTTCTCAGTGGCATCTAACAAGTGATCCTGACTGGGTGCTCATCAGCATCACTTAGTGAGCTTGAGAAACAAAACACAGTGACCACAGAATCTGAGAGGGATCTCAAACAAAATCCTTTCTCTGTCTCCTGGTCCACTCAGAGGTAGAAGATGGCCATCTAGAGACCTGGTGTGTGTACGCTAATAGGTCAGCCACATGCAGAAATGGTCCTTACTAGTTCCCATGTCAAAGTTCCCAGGAGAGAGACCCTTGGTGGCCCAATTTGGACCAAGTAACCATCCCTGGTCCAAAGAGCTATAACAAGTAGACGGGATTGCACGGTATGACCCAGCTCGTGGGCTGCCTGGCTTGTATGAGGAAAGAGGTCTGGTTCAAGGGAGACAGACAAGGGAAAGGCTGGTTCAGCCACTGGATAAAGGCACCTACTACATTAGCCTCTTATGTATTTGTTTACGGCCTTGACCTTCCACTGTCTTGTCTGCATTTCCACTTTGCAGGGTGTGGGCAAATTTAGTGCTTTTCTCTTTGCTTACTCTTGTTCTCTTAGTTCTTTCCCTTCCCTTTGGTTTCTTTCTCAACTAATAGATATTTATCGAACTCCCACTCTCTGCTGACACGGCGCCTGATTATATGGGGGAGGTGTAAGCGTATACTCATTTTATGTGGTGGTATTTGCAAAATGCATTAACTCAGAATTATCTCATGAGTCTGAATTTGAAACCTTAGTCATAATGTGCTTTGCTGTAGATGGTATAATGTTTCCTTAGGCAATATGTTTTCCACAATTTTTTTGGAAAATATTAATGTTTTTCTCTAATACAGGGTTAGGTTGAGATGAGGCCACTGAGGTAGAAAAAATTTATCTGAATCTCAGGGACAGGTGCGGGGTGGTATAACTATTTCTACCTAGAAAAAAATCCCCAGATTTCCCCTGCCATGGTATAGAAAGCTATGTTGGCCTGAAGCATGCTAGGTAAGTAAGTGGGAGATATTATTCCACTTCATTCTGTCATCACTATTTACTCGTGTCAATACTTTTTTCATTACAATATTTGTTATCCAACATCTAAATTCTTGTTTGGAAAAGTTATTGTTCCTGTTATTATTTCTATCAGTGATTTTTTTTTTTTTGGTCCCAGTCTTCTTCAAACTTCAGTGGTCTCGTGTTTCTTCCTTTTCTGGTGCACACATTTAAACCTCACCTCCCCAGAGATCTTGCAGAGTTTTCTTTCTTTCTTTTTTTATTTTGGTAGAGATGAGGTCTTGCTATGTTGCCTAGGCTGGACTCAAACCCCTGGGCTCAAGGAATCCTCCCAACTTGGCCTCCCAAAGTGTTGGGATTACAGGCATGAGCCACCGTGCCCAGCTCAGGGTTCTCTTTTGAGATGTTTCTCATGTCCATCCTTTTATCCCATCCTCCATTTAATTCATGCTTTTATCATCTTGCTTCTAGATTGTAGAATTTATTTCCCACCCGGTCCCCTTATCTGAACATTCTCCTCTCCTGCTGTTCCCCCTTTGCCGTCACTGCCGGATGCTCTTCTCTCTGGCTCAGAAATCTTCTGTGGCCTCCTGTGACCTTCAGGATGAAGTTCAAGCTTCTGTGCTTGACATTGAGTCATCCACAGTCTGGCCACAGGCTATTTTTTTTGGTGAACTTCTTCTCTCCTTTTTCCCAGTTTGGACCCTCAGGGTTGATTTGTTTTTTTAGTTGGCCCCAATACCATTTTGTCTGCTTGGGCCTTTGCTTAAGCTCTTCTTGCCCTTGCCCACAATGCCCTTCCCTTTCCTAATCCACACCTCACCCACATTGCCAGGCTCTTCTGTCTGTACTCAGAATCTATTCCACCACCTGCCCTCCCCCAGCACAAAGAAGTTGCTGACCTCTGAGCCTCCTTAGCACCTTTGGGTCCACTCTTAGTCACACACTGGTAAGTAACCATGGTTACACCTTCATGCCTTAATTGAGGGAACGTTTTCGAGGGCAGGAACCTGATCTTTTGTTTTTGTGTTCTCAGTGGCATCTAACAAGTGATCCTGACTGGGTGCTCATCAGCATCACTTAGTGAGCTTGAGAAACAAAACACAGTGACCACAGAATCTGAGAGGGCAGGGCCCAGGAACATTGTGAGAGCTGCATTGGTAATACGAATGCACAGGGGAACTGAGAGCCACTCGGTGAGCAATGAACCACTTTGACCAAGCTCTGTTCAGTGAACCCAGCCTGTCCCTACTGTTCTGGAGCTTGGGCTCCTGGGCGCAGTAAGACAGAGCATCCATAAATAAACTCAGGTAATGATGATATCTGGTACTGTGGAGGAAGACAAGGCAGGGTAAGTGGGCAGAGAGAAAAGCAATACTTCCATATAGGCTAGCTTCAAAAATATTTTCCATCTGTCTTACATCAGCAAATGCTCCAACACCTGTCCTTCCCTTATGGCAGTCCGGGCGCCCCAGCTGGTGGGCCAGACAGTCTGGAGAAGGGATTCTTGCTCTCTGCTGCCGCTTGCTGATGAGTAGTGGACCAAGCAGTGTCCAGTGGAGCCAGAAAGACCCCTGAGAGTGGGAGGTTGGAGGGAAGGAGGTGAGGGATCATGTCTGAGTGAGGAATAGCCAGGGCACTGTGGGCACACACAGAAAGCAAGAGGAAAACTGGAGTGTGCCTGGCCTGTGACCAGGGACCCGACTTGAGCCCTGGAGCCTGCATCCACTAGGCGTCCCCATCTGGGTGAAGGGAGAAGCCTTAGCCCATTTCAGACTTAACTCTTACTTAATATTCAGAATAATATGTCAGCTTTCAGTAAACGAGTTTACGTTTCGCTTGTCCCTTTCTTAGGATAAAGATTATCACCCTTCTAATCACTTGAAAAAGATGATGTAGCCAAAACTTTCTCTTTCAAAGTGTTTCTCTATGACGGTGAAAAGTATTCTTTGTAACAGGGAAGTGAAGGTTTGCTTGTGTAAGATGTCAGTTTTTTAATGATGTGCAACGTCCATTTCTTTGATAGTTGGAAAGCATGGCAAGTATTAGAGGGCTAATGTATATTTAAGAAAAACAAGATAAGGCTTCATCTGTAGGGTATTAATTTTTCTTCTCAAGCTGGGCAGCCCCTTCTAACAAAGGATGCTGCTTTAGAGTTGGAGATGAGGTTAAGATCTACGTGCCTGTACCAGTTTCAGTAATAACTGGATCCTTCTCTAGGTCTAGGCTGGAACGTCTCAAGTGAAGGTTATTGGGGGGCGGGGGTTTGGGGCCACCCAAA